>NW_010291631.1:0-11553 GCF_000700745.2 Antrostomus carolinensis | reverse complement strand
CCCAAACCATTCTATGATTCTGTGATTCTAGAGCAAATAGGTTTCCACTGGCACCCTCAGTGCCTTCCCCTCTCCCATTTCTCTCAGCTACATTGAGAACTTCTTAATATCTGGGAGTTTATCATGTTCCAGAGAGTTTTCTGTGGCTCATGTGATACTCAGCCTGATTATCTCGAGTCTTCTGTGTGTTAAATTGCATTATGATCAGTGTGTAAGGACTGTCTCTATGGAGCTGGGCTGTGGTGTGTTTTATACTGTTTGTAGAAACAGCCAGAAATGATCCTTAACCCAAATAACAAAGTAAATAAGCAGTGATTTGAAACAAATAATTACTCCTGCTGACTTAACAGCTCAGGAGAGGAAGCTCTGAGAGGCCAAGGGTGCATTCAAAAATTGCTCAAGGAGTCTGTGACAGAGGTAGCTTGGATTTAAGTAGGAGCAGGTACAGACACGTGGCACTGGCACTCACCTGAGCGGCTTTTTTTGGTGTACCAGTGGGAATGCTGCATGAGATTTCTTGAAGCTTTCAGTTCTCTGCTGTTCTGTGCTGGCCAACTAACTCAGTGAACATCAGTAACGATTAATGAGGGGAAATTCAGAAGCTGTGACAACAGGTTTGTTGTTAGATCTCTCCTTTCCTGCTAACCATAAACCTTGCTCAGAGAAGTGGACTTGCTGGAGATGCTCTGACCCATCCGTACACCGCTCATTCCACACCCTGGGGTGGTTTTTGTTAAGCAGGTGCTGAGGGTTGTGCTTCCTTCTCTGGGGTGGTGGTGGAAGCCTGGTGATGGCTGCAGGATAATGCAGTGTGCCTTCAGCTCCTTTGTCTGCTTTTCCTGCTGCTCTCCTGTTTGTGATTTTCAGGAGTTATGTTCATTTTACACTGATTTTTTGGGAGGAGTGGATCTGTTTGTTTTCTATTTAACCCTGCACAGAGTTTGGATGCTGTGACTACGTGCACATTAGACATCCAGGGAAATCCAGCCTGCCGAGCTCCAAGTCTGCTGCAAAGAACAACTGTGTGGAATAAATGAGGAGTTCATATTCTGCTGCTGCTTATGCTTTGTTAACGGCTAACCCAGATAATGGAGCCTGTATTCCCGCAGTAGGAAGCTGTCTCTCTGTTGGTTTTGGACCAGAAGAACAGTTTTCAGGCTTATGAAAGTCAAATGCCACAAAATTGACTTAGGAAATTGCCAAGGGTCAATTTATTTTGTATTGTAATGGTGATGTTTTCCTTTGGATTATGACAGTTCCGGGTGCTGCGATGGTTTGTGGACAGTGTCAGCACACGTGGTTAAAGCAACGGCTTTGCAATGCACCAACACTTCTTTACATTCTCATCTAAAGCAAGATAAAAGCAGGCTCAGGGCTGGAAGCTTGATTTTTTGCAAGATACATTTATTTTGGCTCACTTCAGTAGTCACAAAAGAAACTAGAAATAATCCTGAGATGTGAATATTTGCACTTGCAAATGCTTCCTGCTGGTGAATGCAGCAGAGGCCTGAGACAGGAATGGCCTGAGGCCATGGTGTGATATGTGCTTTCAGTCAGTATTGCTGCTGGAAGAGATGGTCCTGCATCCCCTGGCTCGTTTCTTTCCCTGCCCTTTGCCTCTTGTTATGATGGAACAAAGATCTGCATGTCAGCACAGAGAGCTGGGTTGAGGCTCCCCAGATCAATCCTGTTGTGTGACTGGAAGAGTTTCTCCGGCTCAGACCTCCACGTAGCCATGCCAAGGTACAGGCTGCTGCAAGAAGGGGCAAATATATGGTCAAGACAAGTCTTTGGAGTTCCAGGAGAAGGTCTTTTTCCATAACCCTCATTTATACAGGTTGAATGTAAACAGTCCTAGGGACTTCCATGCTTCCCCAGTGGTCCCTCCTGGATAACCAGACCTGGACCTGGTTATCTGGGAGGTCTGGGAGCAGCCTGGGCAGAGCCCCTGCACAAGGATGAGCAGGCTTTTCATGCTTGAGAGAGGTCTTGGCATCTTGAGTTTGAAGCTGCTGCCAGCCAGCACCCAGAGACATGAGGCTGCTTCAGGTACAAAGTTCATCCCTAATCAAACAGAGCTCCTGGTGGGGCTGTTTGCAGAAACCACGTGGAAGGAGAGGAGAGGAGAGTCCTGCTGCTCCTCACTCCTCCCAGGGCTGAAGGGGACCGAAGCCCAGCGTGAGCAGAGAGTTAAGCAGTAGACAGGCATCTCCCCTGCTTTAAATCAAGCCCAGATCCTTCCTTTTGAGACAGGACAAGTGGAAGTCTGACACCTCTGCAGATCTGAAACACCTCAGCCAGTGTTCAACCTTCAGGCTGGTAGGTTGTCTACAAAAAACCATGAGCTTACCAAGGTCTGGTGCCTCTTCTACCAACAGCTCTGGTGCTGCCAGCCCCTTCCTGCCACTTCTGGGGTTTTAACTCCTCCTTTGCCCAACTGCTGGGGATCTTGTGATTCATGTGGGTGGAAATATTTGAGTGTAAACAGACTTGCTACCATCCCATCAGCAAACATCTCTTACTCTTTTGGCTGCTGATGCAATGTTGATTTTAAATGTTAAAATCTTGCATTAAAATCCCTGAAAATGGCAGTTTTGTCTTTGTGGGGATTAGTTATTTTTGAAATCCAGGTAAATAATCTTTTTCCTGTCACTTTTCACATAACTTTTTTTATACATCAGCCAGTGCACTAATGTGCTCAGGGGTATTGGCATGCCAAGAGCATCCCAGTTGAAAAATATATGGTGACTGTTCATCCCATCCATCCATCTTTGGCTGGATCACGTGGTGGGGGGTGGCAGTTGCTCAGCCATAAGGCACAGCCAAGGGTTTTCACTTGTTGCACTTTAGTAGTCCCAGTTGTTGGCCAGATGTCAAGCTTTCTGTAGGAACACCACTGACCTGCTGATTGAAAAGTAGTGTCACTCAGGGTTTAGTAAATCCAAGTCACCAAGGACCTCAGTGTGGACTACACAGAGATCCTTATTTTTTTCCTCTTGGATTTAGAAACAGATCACTTTTGAGTTGTGTCATGTATGGTGGTTCTTTTTCCCCCATAACAATTAATAAATAACCTGATTTTTAGTCAGTGGGTTGGGCACAGTGCGTATAAGCAAAGATGAGCAGTCATGGAGGGAGTGTCTGTGGTTGTTGGAACCTGTCCTGGTTTTTGTGAGGATAGAGTTAATTTTCTTCTTAGTAGTTAGAATAACTGTATATGAATTACTAAGATCACAACAGCAATAAACTGTGTCATAGATCACAACAGTAAGTGAACTCCTTCGTGTTGGACTTCTCCATTTTCACCCTGTACCTCCTTCCTCCAGGATGAAATCTGAATGTGTTTCCAGCTGAGGATCCACAGGTAACTGGAGAAAACCTTTCCTTAAGAAAAGCAAAACCCAAGAGACACGCGTGTTCGTTGTAGCACGATGAGTTAATCCATATTTGTGATAAACCCTTGAAATAGTGTTTTATATTACTTTTATGCTTCTAGTCTTCTAACAGACCATGACTGCTGTGGAGAAGAGCATCAGCATCCTGACTCCTGCATAACTGATGTGGCAATAGTGACTCTTTTTAAGCACTTTATTGAATCAATAAAGGCATCTAAAGTAGACAGTAGAGGGATGTTTAATTTTTTTTTTTTTGGTGAGGAAACAGATATCATAGAATCATAGACTGGTTTGGGTTGGAAGGGACCTTAAAGCTCATCCAGTCCCACCCCCCCTGCCAGCAGCAGGGACACCTTCCACTAGACCAGGTTGCTCAAAGCCTCATCCAACCTGGCCTTCAACACTTCCAGGGAGGAGCAGCCACAGCTTCTCTGGGCAACCTGGGACACTGTCTCACCACCCTCACAGTGAAGAACGTCTTCCTAATATCTCATCTAAACCTCCCCTCTTTCAGCTTAAACCCATTTCCCCTTGTTTTGTCATTAACTGCCCTTATGAAAAGTCCTTCCCCAGCTTTCTTGTAGCCCCTTCAGGTACTGGGAGGCCGCTATAAGATCTCCCCGGAGCCTTCTCTTCTCCAGGCTGAACAGCCCCAACTCTCTCAGCCTGTCCTCATATCCTGACTAAAGTCATGTTGCATCTGATCTGCAAAGCCATCCAGAACACTCTCGTGAGTTTTGTGCATCTGGCTAATAGGCTTGTAGCTGAGCTGGACTCTCAGGCAAAACCAGTAGGATGTTGCTGATATGGTAGATGAAGCTTGGCAGGCCAGGAAATGTGAAATCAGTGATAGAAAAATCTACTGGGGAACAGCCAGTGAGGAGAAGAGTTAGTGGAGAATGTACAACGTCACCTCCCTTTTCCTTGAGGCCAAAAGAAAGATTTGCTTCTGAATTTGGTGGCTTCAGTAGGAAAAAGAGGTGGGTTTGCAGCTGACAAAGACTCATTTTCAGGTACTGGAACAAAATGTGAAGTTGATGAAATGATATTTTTACACATTGTCTTCAGGTGTTGCTGATCATAAGAGGTTCTCTGTTAAAAACCTGGTAGCACCACAATAGTCCTTGACGAGCAGGTATAAAAGGATTAATGGATTCACCCCCCTACTCCCCCAGTGCTTGGATATTATTTGTTAAAAGCAGAATTTGACTTAAGCTGTGTGATAATACGTTGATCCTTAAGGTGCCTTCATAGAAAGTAAACTTAAAAGACATTAAAAAGTAATCAAGGCTTCGTTAGGCAGCGCTGCTGCTGCTGCTGATTGCCAGGAGCTGCGAAGATATAAATAAGGAAATGTTACTTGTCCTCAGACTTGACTAATGGGTAAAGGAATCTGCTTTTGGCCACTGCTGGAGGAAAGTAGCTGAACAGACATTAGATGTGATGCAGCAAGTCAGTTCTGACCTATTTATGGCTTTTTAGTATCTTTCTTATTAGAATTGGAGTGTAATAGAGCTGTGGTGGAGTAGGCTGTGTGGCGGCTCTGACACAAAACTAGGGACATTGAAAGGACTTTTCATAAGGGCAGTTAATGACAAAACAAGGGGAAATGGGTTTAAGCTGAAAGAGGGGAGGTTTAGATGAGATATTAGAAAGAAGTTCTTCACTGTGAGGGTGGTGAGACACTGGAACAGGTTGCCCAGAGAAGCTGTGGCTGCTCCTCCCTGGAAGTGTTCTCGGCCAGGTTGGATGAGGCTTTGAGCAACCTGGTCTAGTGGAAGGTGTCCCTGCTGATGGCAGGGGGATTGGGACTGGATGAGCTTGAAGGTCCCTTCCAACCCAAACCATTCTATGATTCTATGATTCTTATAGATTTGCTTCTGTCAACTCCTCGTGTGATTGTACCCACGACATGATTAAGGGGTTGCTTAATGTACTCCAGCCTGGAGTATTGCTGTCAGAGTCTACTCTGTAAGGACCAAGTGACAAATGCCCCGAATCACCACGTGCTGCAGCTGTGTAAAGAGCTTTTGGAACCTGTTTCTGAGTGACCATTGCACTTGTGTGCGCTGTACTCACACCTCTACCTGGTGTGACACTGAGTGCTCACCTGGATCCCCCCAGGGTGGGAAGTAACACTGTCCTGGGTGCCTCCAGTGCTGATGGAAACCAGGTGTTACTGGTGTTTACACCATTACCTTCCTAAATGTGGCTTGTACTTT
Source organism: Antrostomus carolinensis (assembly GCF_000700745.2). Lineage (NCBI taxonomy): Eukaryota > Metazoa > Chordata > Aves > Caprimulgiformes > Caprimulgidae > Antrostomus > Antrostomus carolinensis. The sequence goes on along the minus strand of NW_010291631.1, from coordinate 5,936 downwards.
ATAAAGTGCAAAAGTCCTTGCCTTGAGCGTGCACAGGTTGTGCCTCCCCATGGTTCAGGCGTGTACACACGTGCACAGTGTGTGTTCACACGTGTGTAGTGTGAAGGCACCATCCAGCTGGGTGCTGAGCACTGACCAGGTCGAGCGGGCAGCTCAGGAGCCTTTCAGAACCAGTGAGCCTGTGTGTGAGATTCTCTGTTGAGTGTTCTCCTCGGCTTCGGAACAGAATGGTGCTGAGATTAGTTTTCTAAATTAATATCTTCCATTTTATTACTTTATTGCTCTGTGCAAGTCCCTTGGAGGAGGGTGGAGAGAGGTGGGGGTGGGTCTGTTCAACCAAGGACCAAGGGACAGGACAAGAGGAAATGGGCTCCAGTTGTGTCCAGGGCAGTTGAGATGGGATGTGAGGAAGAATTTCTTTGCTGAAAGGGTTCTGAGGCATTGGAAGGGGTTGCCCAGGGCAGTGGTGGAGTCCCCATCCCTGGAGGGATTGAAGAGTCGTGTAGACACAGTGCTGAGGGACATGGGTTAGTCATAGGGGACTGGTCAGTGTTGGGTTCATGGTTGGACTCAATGAGCTTAAAGGGCTTTTCAATCGAGGCCATTCTGGGACTCTGTGTGGTTCTGTGATACTTTCCTTTGGAGCAGGAGAGAAAAGATTTCTCATTTTTCTTCCTAATTCCTTGAACTTCAGTAGCAAGTCAACACCACAGCGATCAGGAACCTGCTCAGCCGGCTGCTTTACTGGGCTGTGCCAAGCAGAGGAGCCAGGCCTGTGGTACTGGCTGCACTTTGCAAACCAGGCTGAGGGGACTCACAGCCAAACTGCCCCTGGGGATTTTATCCTCTTTCCAATCTGTGTCAAGGAGTAAATAAAAGTGAGTGGGAGTTGGGTCCTTAAGCGCCTTGGGCTCTGTTGACAATCCTGATCCCCAGGACTTCAGTCTGTGGAGGTGACATTAACTTTGATGCTTGGTTCTCCTGGTAGGATGAAACCTGCTGAATGCACAGGTCTCTTTTGACCTGGGTTTTGTTGGTGTGGGGGTTGAACATTTTTAGGCCTTGGGTTATTGAATGAGTGTACTTACAGTGGTGTTATAATCCGTAACAGAAGCTTTGATTTTTGTTCCCACGAAGCAGCTTTTCCATTTACATAACTTTCCCCAGTTTCTGGAGCAAGTTGTGTTCTTGTTTCAAGAAGTACAGACTTTGTCTTTGTTCTAACTATATTCTTGGCTTGCCCTGCAAAATCTGATCTGTAGTGTGGTACCTTACTCCTGGATAATAGAATCATAGAATGGTGTAGGTTGGAAAGGACCTTAAAGATCATCTAGTTCCAACACCCCTGTAAATAAACTTTTTCATGTAAAGAAACATTTTGCTGCCTTCTAAGGAAGCTGTTCCCCTCTAAAGACTTCTGAAAACTCTCCACTGGCATCTAATTTTGTTTTGCCTCTGTCAGAACTGTCCCATACCTGCAGCACCCACACAAGCATAGCATTAGTGATCAGCCCACATGCTTCCAGATGTGAAGCAACCTCCAGGTTAGCTTGCACAAAGCTTTCACCAGCCTGGATTTTTCCCCCCAACCCTACTCTTGAGTGATGGTTTTATGTCCTTTCACCCCAGGATTTCTTCTTGCTTTTAAATAAGTGTTTTCAAGCACCACACATGAGGAATGGGAATCAGGTTGGTGAGCTGCAGCACATCCCCTCCTACCCTGGGTCCTTCATGCTGGCACCTGGTGCTAATGCAGCCCAGGTTTAGTGGTGAGAACTTTGTCCAAATAAACAACTTTTAAGTTGTTTGAGGGCAAACCACATCAAGAAGAGGGTTGCTGTAGCAGCCAGGCAGGATACATGTTGATATGCCATGGGCTTTCCCAAAGGGCCCTGGAGGGAAGAGTCAGTCCATATGGAGCCCATCTGGACACTGCTTAATTTCTGCAAAAAAAACCCCCCAAACAGCACAAGTAGAGCGTGAGCTTTTCCAGCCTCCTGTGCTTGATTGAAATCACAGACCTTCGTGGTGGTTTCGTTGTGTTTGTTCTCAATCTCATTCCTTACAGATCAGAAACCAAACATTGAGAGGGAGAATGATGACATGACTGCGTGTAATCCTCGGCTTAAAATAGCCAGAACAAAGAAGTGGTTTGAGTTCTGTCATGAGAATTGCCCAGACCTAAAAATAAGTCGATGTTCTACCAGGCAGAGAGAAGTCAGAGTGAGACACGAGTTCCTGGGAGACACCTCAGAGGCAGCCCACAAAGCTCTGATCGAGCAGGTCGCTGCTCTTGGTGCCTCCAAGTTTCCCTCCCTTTGACCACCATTTACAGTGGGTGGTGGCCACCAGCACCACCAGAACCTGCACTCTGAATTTTAAGCTAATTTGGGGAAATCTGGCTTGTTCATACAAATAAAAACAACTAAATCACCTTATACAAAAAAAATGGCTCCTTGAAAATTACAATAAAAGCTCTGATGGAGGCCAGGACTAAGCTAAGCCTGCTCTGAAGTGTTTTATTGCTGAAGGGAGTGTCCTGAGGGTGGTGAACAAGCTTAGGGGGACCGTCAGGAATCTGTGACATTTAAATACACTGAGCTGCTGTGCTGGTTAATTCCTACAAATTATCTTGTACAAAGACAAAATTCTAAGCCTTTTGCAGCTAATTTGCAAGTATTAACTTCTACATTAGCAAAACTCACGTGAGGAAGGCATTGTCATTTTAGAAATTAGATGAGAAATGATAAAAGAAAAAAAACAAAAAGGACTTTATTTACTTTAAATTCCCAAAAGTGACTGTGAATCACTATGTTGTTAGCCAGCCCCAGCAGCGGAGGTGGTCAAGTCCTAAAGTCACTGCTGGGCTTAGCCCATGGGACACCCTGCAGCAAGTTAATTTGTCTTGGCAGCAGCAGGACATTCCTCATGCTGCCCTGCTCCCTCCAGAAAAAAAAAAAACCCACTTTTTGGGTATTTTCACCTCGGCTGCAGTGAGTGAAAGGACAACAGCACTGGTGCCACCGGAGTTTGCTGGAGATTTCTAAACGCTGCGCTTTTCCCGCTGTGCTGTTTAAATTTGAGCTTCTCTATCTTCAGAAGGTACTGAACTGTTTGAAGAAGTGATGGTTGCAAGCCTGGCTACAAACAGGAGCATCATCTGCAGGTTTGAACTGTTTCACCTTTCTGCACAAAGCTGATATCCCCTGTGATTTAAAGAATTGCCCAAATAATGATGAAACAGCGTGTTTAATATCATCAGTGGCTTAAAACGCAATCGCTTTGAAGATGTGGTTGCTTTTCCTTCTCTAGAACCCAGAAGGCTGGATCTGGAAATGCTAAAAGACCTTTTAAAGCTCATTTTGTCTTTAAACTAAATTGAGAAGTCCCAGTACCAGCCCCTGAGGGACACCACTCATCACTGGTCTCCTCTTGGACGTTGAACTTTTCATAAGGGCAGTTAATGACAAAACAAGGGGAAATGGGTTTAAGCTGAAAGAGGGGAGGTTTAGATGAGATATTAGGAAGAAGTTCTTCACTGTGAGGGTGGTCAGACACTGGAACAGGTTGCCCAGAGAAGCTGTGGCTGCTCCTCCCTGGAAGTGTTGAAGGCCAGGCTGGATGAGGCTTTGAGCAACCTGGTCTAGTGGAAGGTGTCCCTGCTGCTGGCAGGGGGGTTGGGACTGGATGAGCTTTAAGGTCCCTTCCAACCCAAACCATTCTATGATTGTATGATTTTGTCCCATCTCCATCCATCCATTCTGCTCTGTCCCATCCGCTCCTGCCCGCAGCCTCTTTCCTTCCTTGCAGTTGTCCACCCATCCTGTCCTTGATTTCTCTGTTCTTGTGCTTTTATGTCTATCCCTGAGTCCTCCTGCTCCTGCACTGACCGTCCCCCACGTTCCCAGCTCTCCACTGGCTCTCTCTACCCTTCCAAACGTTGTCAGGAGCACTCAGTATAAACACGGATTTTGATGTTTGCAAACTGCTGTGAGCTGGAGCTCACTGGCCAGAAGAGCTGTAGACGTGACAGTTGTTTGCGTAGGATGAGGTGCGGTATCTGGAAAGGCTCTGGCTGGTGTCCATGCCCGGTTTAGGCAACTGGGAGAGGGTTTTTTTTTGGGGGGGGGAAGCGAGTGCTGGGTGTTGACAGGCACATCCTGAAGAAAAGCTCCTCGCTCCTTCCCAAACATGGGCAGCAGGAACCATCTTCTAGGCTCTTGTCCTGAGGAAAGCGTGTGCCCTTTGGAGTAAGACAAAATACCCTGACGCGGCAGCGGGCGTCTCTCGCTCTATTTTTAGTCGCTTCCCTCCCAGTGGTGTTCCACTGCCTGAGATTAATAGAAGTTTTCTAAATAAAATCCCAGAAAATAACGTGATCTGGCAGCTCAGCGCTTGGTTCCATGTTTCTCTGGAGCATTTAATGCTCTTGCGTAAGTGCTTGTCACTTCCAAGTGGTGGGAAGACTTGTCTGAGGAGCTGGGAGGAAGAGATCACCTCTTAAATCTTCCAACTAATTTATTTTTTTCTTTAGCCAGAAAACTAGAGTTTCAAACTGATATTGCTCATGTAGCAACATCAGCTCCTTGCTTTTCTTTGCAGTTCTTTAGAGAACCACCTCCTTTGACCACAGATGGACTGAGAGTGCTGCAGAGACCAAACTGCCGTGCTTGGCTTCTGCACGGTGCCTTTTCTAGCACTAAAAAAAAAGACACTTCCAGCTTTGCTTGCTCTTCATACACAAGCAGAGAAGGTCATCTGCTGTGATAGACCTTCAGAGCCCTGCTCATGAACTCATGATCTGGTTGTGCTACCTGTAGCTGAAGAAACACCCCAGAGATTGTCCTTGCTCCATGAAGCTGGGTGAAGAAAGAGTGAGAACAGAACAAAACAGGCAGCGTGGCAGTGTGCACAGAGATGTTTTGCATGTGTGTGTCTAAGAGGAAAATGCTCTTTAAGTTCATCCCATGTAATAATGGCAACACAAGGTCATCAGAGGCGTTTTCTTCATGTTGAAGAAACATCTTAATGGCTGAGAAAGTCCAGCCCTGTCAGACTGGATGGTGCGTGGACAGACTGGATGTGTGGAGTCTGCCCCTGAAGGGGTTGTACTGGGAGACTGGGATGCTGGGAGGAGTGGGAGGCTGTGTGTATGGCTGGGAGGGAAACTAAGAGTAAAAATGATTTCAAAAATGAAGAGAATTCTCAGGAGATCAAAATGCTAATTGCTGTCAGACTCAGAGCTCTTGGTTTACATGTGTATAGTTCATGGAGAAAAACTTTATTTTATTTTATTTTTTCCTTAATTCTGGGACATCTCAAAGTGTGTTCTCGATAAGCAGCAGGTTTTCGACAAGTTAAGGACCTGGGACTAATGAAAACTAGCTGGATCTGGAATTTACAAATGGTGGGAAATGGTTAATTACGATATAACTAGTTTGGGGAAAAAAAAATTCCACTTATTCCCAGGTCAGTATGTTGCTTTAGATACTGACCACTGGCAGAGGAGTTGACAATTACAAAGACCTTTCCCTTATTTTAGTCCTGCAGAAAAATTCATGAAGGAAGTGCTTGATTTTAATTTATTTTTCCCTCTGAGCTGTATGACACGATGGAGAAAAACTTTCCCTGCCTGCTCCCCGCTCCTGTGACCCCTGTTATTAAATACAAGCAAAGAAATCTCTTCCCAGTAGATGCAAGTCTGCTGAGAAATGTTTCTCTCTACAGCCTGTAATGTGAATTATTTCCTCAGGGTGGTATTAACTTGTCCAGTTTTATTTATTTTTAGCCATGATGAAAATTAGCTGATGCCCGGCAATATTCTGCTGTTTCAGAGTACCAGGGTGCTCGCTAATCGAGGTCAGCGGCTCCTCTGCCCGCATGTTAGGAGGAATGATGTGTGCTCTCACAGCCCTGGGCAGGCAGCTTCCCTGCTC
>NW_010291630.1:0-23749 GCF_000700745.2 Antrostomus carolinensis | reverse complement strand
AGTATTCCAATGAATCCTTGAAATACCTTGAGCTGGCTCATGGCATAGCTGGGGTGGCTTTGTCTCAGACAGGTAGCCACAGCTGGGGACATTGCTGCCAAGGCTCCCCAGCAGGCTTGGCAGGGGCATGCAGGCATCCTGGGGATTAGCCACCCAGCACAGGAGGGGAGGCAGATGGCCTCAGCTTGCTGATCCTACTGCCACAGGAGCCAGGCTGTAGCGGAAGTGAAGGTGGTCACTGCCAGCAAGGATCAGAGACTCTCAGTCTCCCCCATGACACACCCACATCCACTGGGCTGACATCAGCCGCAGGCACAGCCCCAGTGTGCAGCTGCCAGCAGAGACTTGCACCTACTGCCCAAAACGCTGCTCCTTCCAGTGCAGACAACGTGAGTGGAGACTAAGGGCTGCTTTTAATGTGGCTGTTCCCAAGACTCACTGTCCTGCACTTCATGTGCTTGCAATGAAATTTGGCTTTCCAAGAAAGGCCAGAATAGTCCCCCTGCTTCCCAGCATAGGAGCTGGCATATCTCAACCCCCCACTCCTGCCTAGACCTCCCTCCTGCCTCCTGCACGTGACAGCAGCCCCAGATTTCAGTGTCCAAAACACATCAAAACTAGTGAGGAGTGGAGCAAACTTTCCCATGTCAAACCTCTCCATGCATCAGCCTCACAAGTCTCTCTCCCCTCCCTTGCCCTGGTCTTCCCATGCACAGGGTGCTTCTAGCTCAGCAGGGCTGTGTTCATCCCAGCCATTGGAGTTGGGCTACATTCAACAGAGTAGCAAGGCAGTAATCTGTAGAAAATTAATGAGCTGCAAACAATGCTGTGCAGCTGCCAGCCTGAAACAAACCCACTCTGCACACTGCAGATACAATTATTATATATGAACAAAATGAGCTGGAGCCAGCCAAGGTGTTTTGGCTTTGATCACAGGCTTCTTGTGACCAAGGTAAGGGACAGCATACCGAATTACCACAGCAACATTGAAGTTTAATATCCAACCATTTAGACAGAGTCAAGATACTGCATCTTTATCCAAGGCCCTGTGCATTTGACCAGGTTTACTCTTTTCTTCTCTTCTATAGCACTGAAAATAGAGGATACTCAGTTACACCGTTTCATATCTTTGGGACCGTTTTGTTTGTTTGTTTGTTTGTTTTTTCTATTTCTCACCTATTAAAACACACTGGAAAAACCAATCAGGTCCATTAATTAGCTTCTAGGAGCTAATGCCTCAGGAGGAGCAGCAGGTTCCCAGGAGGATGCTAGGCCTGCTGGGCTTGTGCTTCCAGAATACAGAGCTTTGGACCATAAAAAAGCCACCTCTTTGTTCATAAACTGAACAAAAATAATGTCATCAGTCAGCTTTGCATTGAATAAGAGTGTTTAAGAAGGGCTAAATCTAGGAGTAGGGCAACCTTTGAGCCTTGCTTGATTTTGCAGATGACCCCACTTCAACTCAGAGAGGCTGCCAGTCCCCTCGCAGGACAGCCCAGCTCAGCCAGGGAAGGGAACAAGTGCTGCATGCTGGCATGACCACATCAAACAGAGCAAACAGACCGCAGCCTGTGCAGCCCTCATCCACCCAAGCAGGTCTCCTTTAATCAACATAGTCCTCTGTCATCTTACTGCTGTATTTTCCACCCTAACACTTAGCCCCATCTCAGCATTCACATGTGGATCCAGCTTTATGGGAAGCACTTGTGGCAAACCCTTCTAACCAATCCACATCAGAGATAGCTTCAGACCTTCCTGGGGTCCCTGGCTGACAGACCCTCTCCTCCTGCCCTCAGCACTTTGTGGCAAGGGTTAGTGCCAATAACCTTCACCCATCCTAAAAGCTCCTCCTGCCCTCAGCACTTTGTGGCAAGGGTTAGTGCCAAGGCCCTTCACCCATCCTAAAAGCTCACCCTACCCTCATCCCAACATGCTTCTCAACTCTTGTCCTCCTTCTTGCTATCTAAGCCCTCCTATTACAACTCCCTCAAGACTTTGGACCTTAATAAATGATGCTCTGTCTTTCCCCTTCCAAGTTTTGCTATCACCCCTGAACAACTGTTTGACTTGACCTGCTCTGACAAAGCCCAGCCACGCTCCTGATGCACTTTGGCATATATCCTATCAAACTCCCACCGACTGTTCGGTTTGCAGGTTGGTCTCACACACTTCTCCATCTGGTTAGAACCATAACCTGATAATAAAAAATTAACATTCTCCCAGCCCTGGTCTTCCACCCAGCTTGGTGGTGGGTGCAGCACCCTTCACCCCAGGATCAGTAAGCATGTCCCCAGGGGTTTAGGAACAAGACACAACTGCTCTGAAGGCTAAAATCTCATGCAGGCCTCTCCAACAAATCCCTTGCAGTTTTTATTTAATGAGCTCCCCTCTAGCCCTCTCATCTTAAAAATTTAACTCCCTGATTCTATCAAGAGTCTTTCCCATTACAGGACTTAGAAGACTTTTTAGGATTTGAAATCCCAAGATAAAGAGCTCCTGAAGAAAAAGGGAAAGGTATGCTTGAGTTTTTCAAGCTGATTTTGATTTTTTCTGAAAGGAGGCCCCATCCCAGCTCTCTGCCCAGACAGAATGCAATTGGGTTGCAATGCCATTGCTGCCTGAGCATCGCTCCCTGCTCCAGCCTCCACTTTCTTCCAGCTCACTTCACACATGCCCTGCAGTGAGTGTCAGTGCTCCTACAAGGAAACTGCTATATGTCGGGAGCGGGAGCCTTCTGCTCTGTCGGTTTACCAAGGTGTCTGTCTGTGTTTATCAGTGGCTCATTCAATTTTTCAGATGCTGTCCCTAGCTCTGCTCCCTGCTATCAAACTCCCCACTACCCTAGAAAGACACTGGAGTAAAATGTACATTGAAAAATAAATTCTCTCTAAATGCTAAAAGCCCCCAAACTGATGCTGATCACCTACCAACTGAGTGTGAACATGCGCCTCATTGTTCTGAGGTTCTCCCCCGCTGGCCAGGTCCCCACCCCACATGTGCCCTCTGGAGTGGATGTGGATGCCACCAAGCGGAGAGCTCACCTCCTTGGGACTTTGAATCCAGAGTTAGGGCCTGACCAAGAGCCAGAGAAATAAATTTAGGAATTTCTGAAGTAGTCTGTCAACTCACTTAAGCTGTGCAAGACTCAAAATCCTGACACAAGACTAGGAGAAATGAAGCTGCTTGGAAAAAATACAACTTGCCCTACTCTCATAGCAAGACTGAAGGCGAGTTGCACATCCTGCAAGGGTAGAGGAGAGCCTGTGAACACCTGGAAACCACAGGCACTGACCCTTTCATGGTTCTAATGTTGAGAAGGGTCACAGAGCCAGCCTTGAAGCTGGAAATAACTCCTCAGAGAGTACTTAAGAGATACTTTGTCAGGCACACTCATCTACAGAAAACCAGGTCACATCCCATTTCCAGCAAATTAGAAATAATCCTGGGTTTGTTTTGTTTTTAGTATTCATTTACTAGTTGGTGCCTCCTGCAGAGACAGACATTTGGAGTTCTGTGACTGTGGAAAAAGGAGAAGAAAAAAAAAAAAGCTCATAGTGGTATTGCCATCTCTTTAAAAAGTAATGATAACAGTCTTTACTAGCGCCCTTGGAGCTTCACATATGACTCTGCTCTGACCGAGTGTGACTGCACAGGATGGCAGTGCTGGGCTGTCTTTTAATTTTAGCCCAACTGCTCCAGATCAAATTTTCACAGCCTCCAAAGAAAGAGATGGCTTTTATTAGAGAGAAGAGTTCTTAGTTTACAGTCGAGCTGGACTCTTTCCTTCTCATGGTTCAGTACAAATAATAAGTTTTGCAGGCTAAATGAGGCTCTCCTGGCCATCTGTGAGACACACTGAAGACTGAAAGATTGCCCAAGTGTAATTTAGGATAAAATCTGTTTCTTGGCACATTTAGCACTGCTGGGATTCAGTGCTGAGAGAGAGAGACAGAGACAGAGAGAGCCCAGCTCCATGTTTTGAGCCAAGAAATCCTCATAGTGCTGAGACACTAAAACCTCCTCTTTTTTTTTGTCTTCCACTGCCAGCAAATCTGATTTGAATTGACCAAGAGTGAACATATAAGGTGTTTTTGTGTTTTATTTTTGTTTTACAGTAAGCGCACATCTTCTTCAGTGCCTTGTGTTCCTCAAACAGGCAGATGTGCTGAAATTCAGTTCTTCCAAAAATGGAATTTTTGTAAGATTGCACCCAAGACTGGTTTCACTCTGTGCATCTATGACACCATCTAACTCTGCTTCCTTCTTTTGGGGGGCTATGCACTTATACATGGCACCACTTTCTACACAAATATTCATGATTAGGAGTGCAGTGCTGCCTTCAGCTGAGCTCAGATGAGTTCCTTCCTACCCCTCCAGGTGTTAAGGTTTTGTTCAAGTCAAGAGAGAGTTGTTATCTTTAGTCTAATTTAAAGAGATCCCTGTTCATTGAAGCCCCTGGTGCTCAGCAGAACTATGCCACCACCCAAATGCTTGCTAGGCCATGAAGACCAGCTCCATTCACTGCATCTCCTCCACAATCAGCTCTAGCAATGCTGGGGGCTGCCAAGGGCTGCCTGGCCTGAGAGACCTTTCAGCTCTAGCAATGCTGGGGGCTGCCAAGGGCTGCCTGGCCTGAGAGACCTTTCCCACGTGGGACATGTCTTTTGTCCAGTGGTGGTTCCCAGCAGGCCTCTATCAAGACGAGATGCAAGGCACATGCCCATCTCATCCTGCCTCTCTTATGCAACCAACACTGGCTAAAAATACTGCCGCAGCCCTGGCAAGATGCAGATTTAATGAGGCTTCCATGGCAACAGGCTTCACTGGCAGGGACTGGGATGCAGGGTACAGGGATGCTTGGGGGGAGAGGTGCTCCTCAGCCAGGGGAGAGCCGCATGGTTAAAAGCTTGCAGCAGTGGGGTTTGAGGTTTTTTTTTTCCTTGCTGGTATTAATAAAATTGCCGAGCATTTGGTTCAGTTAGCTGCAGTCAGAGGCAAGCTGTGTAGTATTTTTAACAGACAAACCTGGACCTATTTCTGTCATGAGGATAAATATTTACTAGTCAGCCTTAATTAAACTCAATCACCCACAGGCAGAAATATTAAAATACGGATAAATCAAGGAGCCTGTTTCAGTCTACCAATACTATAAACATCTTTTTCAGTAAAAATAGGCTCCTGACAGAGCTCATAAAATACAGTGGCAGAACAGGCTGATATGGAGCCAGGAGACTTGAGGACAGCTAAGGTCATGGTGGAAGTGGCATTGCTTGACATTTCATGGATGCTGTCCTCTGTGCCAGTGCAGTGGGGGGAGGAAAAAAAAATAAAAATCTCAAACAGAAAAAAACCCCCACAGCTGATGACAAATCTGGGATAAAAAGATGTTGTAAGCCTGGCTTTCAAAGAATAAAACTGAGACCATTGCCTCCTGTCCTCATACTAAGCCTCCTACACTAAGTAAGGATACAAGCCAGCCAGCCAAAATCCCACTTTGGTGTGCAGAGCTCTAAGTATTAGATCAGCAGGGGCTGTTCTGTAGCTGATGGGTGTTTAGGGATCCATGGATTATTTCTGTGAAATGTGGAAAGTACCTCAGAAAAGCTAGCCTCTTACTAGTTGGCTAAATTTGCTATTCTGAGGGTGACATCTTTGCTGGAAAATACTCATGGGGTCACAGATCAAAACTCCTGTTTCCATTAAAAATGTGCAGTATTTTTCCAAAATGCAGTTTGTTTTCAGGAATTTGTTCTTGTTTCATTTACAGAGTATGGATATTAGGAAGAATTTTTTTACTGAAAGGGTTCTCAGGCATTGGAAGGGGTTGCCTAGGGCAGTGGTGGAGTCCCCATCCCTGGGGGTATTTAAGAGTGGTCTAGACATAGTGCTGAGGGACATGGTTTAGTCAGGGACTTGTCAGTGTGAGGTTAATTATTGGACTTGTTGATCGTAAAGGTCTTTTCCAATCTAGGCAATTCTGGATTCTGTAATGCACCACCCTGTACTGCGACACTACTTCCTATCATAGGACCAAAAAGAACAGAAGTAACTCAAAATAAAAAGGTAAATATTAAGATTTTCACTTCAGTCATAAGAAACCAAGGCACGGAAAAATTTCATGGGGAAACAGAATGCCCAGCATCCACCCAAATCTACGTATTTGGCACTGGGAACATAGAAGGCCCTCAGAATTGTAGCTTGTTATTGAAAATTCTGGCAAAATTTCTATTTCTTATATATAGAAATTTTCACATATTGAAAATTCTGTCACAAAAAAGTGCCTATAACATCAAGTACCTCTAATATCAAGCAACCCAGCCAGGTACTCAAAGCTAGTTTGAACTCCATATATCTGAATATTAAAGACAAAAAATCACTGCTTCCTACTTCTTTTGGCTCAGCTCCTCATACTCAGGCATCCTTCAACTCAGACCAATCTGCCCAGTGCCCTTCTCCAGAACGAGCCATTCCTGTTGATGTTAAAAATCATCACTTGGAGGCACCTAACCCTCGTATAAGCTGATTTTGCATACATTAGCTCCCATCAGTTATGATTCTCCTGCTAAATGAGGTTCATAGCCTGTTACAAGGCACAAACATAAAGCATTTCACAAACTGTAACAGAAAATAATCTCCCTGCCTCATGGAAAGTGCCTGCTGCTAGGATGAAGTGTCATGCTTGTTAACTTAAAACAGCACCAAAACTGACACCAGAAATTAATACACTGAAGTCACCCAGGAAATTTAGGGACATAAAATGTCACTACTGATGCAGAAAACTGGCCACCACTGCTTGTTAATGCAGCAGCATCTCCAGCACTGCAGCAGTCCTGGTCCTGGTCACCTGTGGCCGCCAAGCTGGAAAGAAAATGCCGCCTGTCCAGGCGTCCCCCTTCCTTGCTGCTTCTCGTGTCACCGGCTGCTTGGCTGCAGCCTTGCCATCAGCCTGCCCCAAGCTGCACACAGCGGGGCTGATGGGACCTCCCAGCCTCTGTAGCACCAGGCTCATGCTGGTTCAGTAAAGCCGGTCTCTGGAGCTCACTCTGGTCTCCTCTTTGGAAAGGTGATGGTTATGCAGGTTAGCTCAGACAGACCTGCTTTCTCAGGAAACTGTAGTCTGAACCATAGTGGTCACATTTCCTAAAGATTTTTCTCTTTTCCCCTTGAAAGCTCTATTTAAAATAACTTTTGACATGAAACAGGCTTGGGCAGTAATTTTACCTTGTACAGTGATGCAATTCAAAACCCAAATTCATTATCCTAGTGAGTTCTGAAATAAATAAGTGAACATCAATGCTCTGTATGTCCTTCCCTGGGATGATGGTGCAAGGGAAAAGCTGGTGCAGCATCTCCACAATCAAAGGAGGTGCCTGGGCTGCTGGACTGCAGCACTGGTGGGGAATGGGAAAGTCAGCCATGTCCACACCCTCACTGAGATAAAGGCCAAGTTGGGGTTAAGCTTACAGCACAATCCAATATCATTCCCCATAACGTGGAGTTAAATTACAAATGGCACATAGTGAGAGCACAAGGCTCTTCCATTTCAAGCTCCTTACCTTAACCTAGATTTCCTAATCAGAGGAATCGCAGCACTGGAGATGCCACCATGCTGTCCTTGGCCTTTGCCAGTGTCCTCCTCTGTGACTCCAAGAAAGTAACTTCTTTCCCCACTTGTAAAATGGGAGCAAACACTCCTTTGCCTCTCAAGCATGTCATAAGCATGAATGCATTAATATTTCAAGACGCTTCAATATTATGATGGAGAGAACACTTGAAATGCATAAATAAATAGAAGCAAAGTTTTTAAGGAGAGCTTAAAAAAGTTTTAATATGCTTTACTAGCTCAACTAACATTGCTGAGCATAAGGGATTTGTGCCCAAAATGTACTCTGTTTCAAATCTGGGATTTCTGTTTAAGCCTGTAAAAAGGTTTGCATTGCCTCAAATCGCCTTTTCCTGGGAACTTGCACCAATCAGCTGGGCTCATATTTCCTCTCATATCCTTAGGCCATCACAGGTTGCAACAACATAAACAGCTAATTAGCTTTGTACTTAAAAGTAAGAAAGCAATCAAGCCAGCATCCTCATCAGCTTCTGGAAACACTTCAGCTCTCCACCACGGCTCTGGCTTCAGACAGCCAAAAATATTTGCTGCAACAATATATTGCACCATATTTGTAGCTCCAGTCATAGGGAAAGCATCACACAGAGAGATAATTTGCCCTATAATCATCCGCCTTGCTACACAAGATCACAAATAAACACTAGTGAAACAAACACTCACTTACAGGACATGGAACTTAATAATAATCAGACAACCCTTAAGAAGGTTCTTGAGCATCTGCTCAGTCCTCACCAGGACTGAGGAGAGGCTGCCTGAGAAAAGCTCCTGTAAAAACCAAACTCAGTCCCACAGCAAGGGTAGGTGTTAGCTTTTAGGAAATAGAAGGTGCTCCTCGTCTCTTTAAAAAAGCAGAGCCCAGGCGAGTCTACCAAGGATGTCAGAAAAGCACAGTATGTGTGGAGATGACCGGGCATGCTGCAGGAACCAGAACCAGGTAAGCCATCAGGCAGACACCCCTGCAGAGCCAAGGGCCCTACCCTGGAGAACAGGAGTAGAGAAGATGCCCTAGAGTCCCCCCAAGGCACCACCTCTCCTGCCTGCCCTCCTCCAGCCACACTGCTGAGCACTCTCATTCCCAGACAGACTGGAATTCTTGCCTTACTATGTATACAAAATAAGAGAACATCTCTTCTGTCCTCAAAGTAACTCTCGCAGGCTTTGCATGTGGGTTGTTTTCACGTCTCGCAGTGAGGCGGATAACTCTGGCAGGTTTCCACCTCACCAGGCAGCTCAGCCACCTGGCCTGAGACATTCTCCATGCTTTTTTGTGTCCTCTCCCTTTCTCAGGATTTTTCCTGAGGGATGCTTTTACCAGCTCGGCTCAGCTCCCATAGACATTCTCTCTCTGCTGGCAGGAAGGTGTCCTGCAGCTTAACACCGAGGCAGGGACACGTGGCACATAACCCTAATGAAGGCTGGGGTGGGCTCGGCTCCTTGGTCCACTCAGGAGCCCTGCTGCATCCCAAGCTCTTGCAAACCAAAAAGTAAGCAGATCTGTCAAGAATGATAAAACCTAGCCACGCACCCTTAGACCTCTTCTTGTTATCAATGATGAGGCCTGCTAGCAGAACTCAGAGACTCACCACAACTATTTCAAGCAATCTGGTCTTTTACAGGACCCTTAACATCCTAATGTCTCACATACTTTCATGCATTTACCCTTGCAGCATGCCAATGAGATAGAAAGGAAAGGAAGAATTAAGGCAGGAGGTTTGCCTCCCACTGACAGTGCCCAGCAGGCACCACAGAGCTCCTGTGGCATCCATGTGGGGAGAAGACCCTCTCCTAGACAAGGTAGCTAGGGATGGAAAATGATGCCTGAACAGGCTGTTGTTGCATTTGGGTCAGGCAACAGGAGAGGAAAGAGGGATAATAAAATCATTGCGCCTTTTTTTTTTTTTTAAAATACTCTGGATTTTACAGAAAGCTAGAGATGAAACTTCTGTCAAAGCATGCTTAACAAGCGACTCTGGTCTGCATCTCACACATAAGTGACTCTCTCATCTGAGTCCTGATCATCTCTGGAGAACAGCCTGCCAGAAATACCAAAGGTGATAGATTTGTAGTGTATGTCTTGGATAAGAACCTATCTTCTGCATAAGGTGGCTAAGAACCAATGCCTAAACAGCGCCTTGTCTTACTACACAAAACGAAGACATCTATAGGCAGAAGAGCCCTGTTAGCTATTGTTTTATGAGAGGGGAGGAAAAATAACCTCTGTGAGCGAAGAGGAGGACACATCAGACAAAGACTAAAGCAGCAACAGCTGCTGAGTGAGAAACAGAATTTAGTCCATGCAAGTATCTGGCTCTCACCATGTTGTTTTATCCCAGCCAGCTCAATCCTGGGGCTAGGGGTTGAGGGAAAGGTTTGCTCTTGTCCTTTGGGGTTTTGCTTTTCGGCCTAACTGCTCAGGTTAAAAGGGACACCGTATTTATCTAAATTGTCAAAAAAACCCCCAAAACATTACCTTGAAGACCTAAAGAAGACACTCCTGAGGGCTTGTACCAGCTCCCACCTTACTGCTAAAGAGCCACACTTGCTTCCCACTCCATGCCAGACACCTACTCCCTGCTTTAACATCATTTTCTGAAGCTGAGCATGAAGTCATGAATGAGACCCTGTCTATTAAGCACAATGGGAAAAAAAAAATCTCACATAAATGTAGGGAAGTTGCATCCGCTCCTCCATACACCCAAGGGACCTGCTGTGCTCCATAAGAGTAACTTCTGTTTGTCTCAAGGTGGATCTGCAGTCTCTTTTCTCCTAAGCTCTGACACAACAGGCTGCAAGGCTGAGTTTATTGTTTGGTTTTGGCTCTGATCTCCTCCAATATATATGCAATATTTCAAATGCTCTTTCAGAGATGGGGCTCTTCTGAAGACCTGACATTTTTATAGTCCTGGCAAGCCATCCATTTCTATTTAATTTAGTTCTTGACACAAATAAATATATGCACCAAGGTTTACATATGGGTAAACATTTTCAGGTTTGCATGCTGAGGGCTGCATCTGTACTGCAATCACTGCTGTAACTATAGGTGGTGTCAAGCTACTCACACTGGCTGCCACCAGCTAGACTGGGGGCAGCTAGCAACATAGCCACATTGGTGCAGAGCTCCTCACAGGCTACAAGCTACCTGCAAATCTGAGGAAAAAAATAATTGACTGTATTGTTCTCCAAGCTACTACAACTGTTTTTAAAAAAACTCTAAGTTTTCCTTCTACAAGCTGCAGTCACAGCATAGACATGCCCATAATTAAAGGCCTAAAATAGAGGTTTTTATCCTTTCTGCACCCCACTCACTCCCCAAGATTCTACATAGACACAGCTCCCTCTTCCTCTTCACATTTATAGTTTGTTACCTCTGCTTGAGAGTCTTGGCTGTAGCTCCTCCAGACTGCTTACTTGAGTACACAAAACCCCTGCCAGCCCTGGATGTCATGAGCTTGCTGGCAACTATACCACCATTGCTGCCCCTGTTATCACTGCAGCAGGGGAAGGGAGGGCTGGACCAGGCAGCACTTAATCTCCTCTCAGCTAGCATCAGTTAGGACAGCCCCTGCCTGCTCCCACTGGGGCTAAGGGGTGAAAATCAGCCTTTGAGGAAGTGTTGGGAGGGTTTACTCAACCTCTCCTCACTCTATGTGGCTGTGCTTGAGCTCTTAGTTGGTGCTCTCTGGGTTGGTATTTTCATTTCCTAGCTGGATATAAAATTGTTTTTTCACAGAGCTCAGTTGTGGTCTTAAGTGCAGAGCCCTCTGGCTGCAGGTGGGAGATGACTTTCCTTGCTAGCAGTACTGCAATGGAAAGGGGCAAAAGCAAAGGGAGAGAGAAGGTTCAGAAGACTTGTGAGTACGTGGAAGATCCAAGCACACCAGCACCCAGCATCCCAGGCAAGGTTGCTGCCTGGAGGGTGCTCCTCAGGAGCCGTGGGAGAAGAGCAGTTCTGAGTCACATCATCAGGGTTTCAGGATTACATCTGAAGCCCTGAGCTTGGCTGATGGGGCACAGGACAAGACACAATGGGCACACACTGAAACACATGGGGTTCCCTCTGAACATCAGGAAACACTTTTTTACTGTGAGATTGACTGAGCGCTGGCACAGGTTGCCCAGAGAGGTTGTGGGGTCTCCATCCTTGGAGAGAGTCAAAAGCCATCTGAACAATGTCCTGGGCAACTGGCTCTAGGTGACCCTGCTTGAGCAGGTGAATTGGACAAGATGATCTCCAGAGGTGCCTTCTAGCCACTCTGTGATTCTGTGAAACCTGTGAATAAGGCAGGATGCTAAGTCAAGTGCTCTAGAAATGAGCAGTGTGACATTCCTCCCTCCAAAGGCATAACCCTTCCCCAAAAAGCACAACAAACCAGACATTTCCCAGCAATGGTGGCATATGTTGGCAATACTGTGAGAAAACTAACACAAGCAGAGTATGTGCAAGCTGATGCTGTGTCTGGGACTTGTGCAACAGCCTGCAAGACTTGAGCTGATGACAGCAGTAATGTCTCTGTCTGCAAGCTCCATTGCACTGGCCTGCATGTGTGTAATCAGCACATTGGTACCTACCTCCTTCAGTCCTGAAAATGCTTGCTATCCCACTGGATAAACAAAAGGAACGGTCTCCCTGCTGCTCCCGATTCATAACATGTCCACAGGGGAAAGAGGATTGGTGA
Organism: Antrostomus carolinensis; assembly: GCF_000700745.2. Classification (NCBI taxonomy): domain Eukaryota; kingdom Metazoa; phylum Chordata; class Aves; order Caprimulgiformes; family Caprimulgidae; genus Antrostomus; species Antrostomus carolinensis. The sequence continues at coordinate 11,449 of NW_010291630.1, read as the reverse complement.
ACCCTGTTCTGAGATGGATTAAACCACTGGCTGGACTTCCACAAGCACATTAAGGGAAATGACTGCCTATCCTTCTGTTCTGGAAGGAAAATACAACCTGTTCACTGAAAAGGCTGAGAATTGTTGAGAGAAAAGTCAAACCTTGCACTCCTGTGATCTTGAACTGGAATGGCCAATACAGAGCAGTAAAAGGATGCTAAATATTTAAGTGATTGAGAGAACATCAAGGCTAAGTTATTAAAAATCCATATGGCAGACAGTGGCTCTTAGACTGTGGTCTGTGGAGCAATGGTGGCCTGCAGAACGTCCCTGCATGGTCGCCAGACTGGCTGCTGTCACAATGGCAAAGCATCTGTCACTTTTTAAAAAGTGACCTGCCCATCTCTTTCTACTCCCATCCAAGATCCACAGAGTTTCCCAAGCCTATTTTTGACCAGCTGGGCTAAAAGAGAACCTGAGCCTGTTTGTCAGCACAAGGCTCTCCTGTGGCTCCTTTTGATGGCTGATTTGAAACATGTAAAGGGAGACAGAAAAAAATGCCAGGCAGAGGACTACAAACCATGCAAGGAGCACTGCAACTCATCTATCAAGGGGTCTGTAAAGAAAGTGAGCAAACAGCACAAGTGTCATGTTGGGCAGGATGCTCTGTGCCCACTGCACTGGAAGGACTTTCACCTCATACTATTCCTATAATGTTTGCTAATATTTCCTTTTTAAATAATTAGCCCTGGCGTTGTATTTTCCTCAGGGAAAGATTGGGGTCAAAAGCTGACAGGCTGGAAGAGGAAGATAATAGGGATGGTAAAAACGTCAAGAGGATCAGCTCAAGGAAATCCTCACTTGCCATCCTGGTGGATTATTTTCAGAAGCAAAAGAAGAGGAATTCCCAAACCCCCTTCATTTCCAGCTCACTTTGAAGAGCTCCCTTACATGGTTACCCTGAATAGATGCATCTCTGACAGAAAAACCTGACCTGAAATCTTGTAAGATCAAGGTCTCTTATGTTTCTTTAACTTCAGGGCCAGAAAATCCACATGAGCAGCCTTCATCTGCTCATGGTCTGCAGTCTGAGAGTGCCTTCTAGCCCTTCATTAGCAACGTGACTAATGCTTGTCACGTGTGCTTTCTTGTCACTCCCATCCTCCCTGCGGGCTCTGGATACAGAAGGCTCTGGATGCAGCACAGAGTTTTGTCTTGGTAGGGTTTAGTGGTTTGCTTTTTCCAAGGTACTTGCTGCTGTGTGGTCCTGTTGGCTGTAGCAAGCTGCAAGAAGGTACACTGCATTTAGAGAGGATGGTGGCGATGTCTGGGAGGTGCCTTGCTCCTGTGGGAAGTCGCTTTGCTGCCTGGCAAGGGCTGCACCTGGCAGAGCAAATGTCACAGCACCTTGGCATGTTCAAGCCTGTAGAGAATCAACCACAAGCATTGCAATAACCTGTTATTGATCCTGAGGATGGGACTAGAGCAGGAGATGCCTGTGGCTGGAAGAGAGGACACCTAAGCCTAACAAACCAGAAGATATTCCAGGACGCTGCCAAACACCTTGCATGCCTAAGCACAACCAGCAGTGGGCTTATCTCACCCGGCACATCAAAACAGGCCAGCTCAATGCTAATTAATTCTTGAGTCTGCTTCCTGATACACATAGTTTTAAATCAGGCATCTGAATTAAGTCAGAGCTGTTAAGAAGGGGATCTATCCGTGGGTAGCAAGTAAAGGGCTTTGTTTCTTTTTTCTCCACGTGGGCAAATGACATCACAAAAATCTCATCTACTTTGTTTTGGTGACCGGAGGCACTAGGTGACCTTATCACTCAACTGATCTTCACAGTGGCTCCCTCTCCCTCCCCTCCACGCTGGGGATGGCAGAGCAGTGCCCCTGGTACGCACGCACGGTGAGGCAGCAGCCCCCCAACTCCCCCATCATGGAAACACTCCCGCTCCCAGGGCCTCGGTGCTCACAGCTTTTTGCAACTAAGACGGGGCACCCCAGCTTTGAAAAAAATGTGCCTTACAAGGAGGTAGGTCCTCTAACGCAGCCAACATGCCAGTCAAAATTGCTCTGTTGGGGCCAGGGGATATGTAGAGGGCTGGTCCCGACAGCAGGCAGCCCGCAGGAGCCTGGCTGCAGGCTTCCCTCTCCCCTCACCAGAGAGATGATCCACCTTTGCTCCTGCTTGCAGGGCCTCCGGTCGGACGGTCATGCAATAGTTCTGAGTGAACTATCAGTCAGTGAATAAATGGTGGTTTTGAGTTTCTCAGCCGATGCTCCTGGCAGTAAAGTGTTATTACAGCAAGAAAAAAAAAAGACTTTCAGAACTTTTTGTTGCTAGCATCTGAACTGAACCCCACTCCCAAGATTTCAAAGGAGTTTCTCTAGCTTTTTAACTTTTCACTGCTCTTTGCATTTGCACACCTGGACAGTGAAAAGGCTAAGTAGATTAATACTGTTTTCACAGTGTGTGGATTGTGTTCAGCATCATTCTGGCAATGCCAGGCCTCTTGAAGTGAAGTTCCAGCCTCAGCCTCTCTAAAGAGGTCTGAACTCGTTTAAACACTCCAATTCTGGCTACACTTTTAATCAAATCCTTTGAGATCGCCTTTAGGGCTCGCTGCCTTTGTTCTGCAGGCAGGAGCATGCCCCACACCTTCATGCCACTCTGACTTCAGCAATAGTCAGTGTCTCCTTTCAAACTGAGCAGCACTACCCAGTAAGGACCAAAACCAGCGCTTCTGTATTTGCTTTGTATGGTACCAGCTAGTCCTGTAATAATGAGGCCTCCATTGCATTTCCATCACAGCTCAGCCACTGTACATCACTGGTCCTCTAATGAGGATACTTCTGAGAGAAGGTGGGCTGAACTCTGCCCCATCACTGATGGTGGCGGTGTGGCTTTTTGCCTACATCTCTTGACATCCCCTATGAGGTCTGGCTGCTTCTAAAAGGAGTTAAAAGCCCTGACAGACTTCTGTGGTTTCACCTCCTCTCTGGGCTAGCAAGTATCCCATACTGGCCACTTACCTTCTCACCAACAGAGACGTCACCAGAAAGCACATTCCTTTGTATCTCGTGTAGGAGGTGTTGAGCATCTCATAACATTGACTCAAGGAAATATTCACCACAGAATTACACATACCATTACACATACCACTTCCAAGTAGTTTTTACTCATTCTCACTGACTTTATCCACACAAGAAATCACAGTAGTTTAATTAAAATGAGGTTAAAAACTGACAGGCTTCAACTGGTACAAACCACAGTAAAGACACTAAGTAGATCCTTGGGTTACATATATGTTCAAAGAAACAACATAATTAGTTAAAATTTTGTTCCTTGTACAAACAAGCTACAAGGAACTAATACTAATCTAGTATTAACATCCAGATTTTCAAAAAGTAATAACCTGTTTAAGGTCTATTTGTGCTAGATCTGACTATTGATTGTCCTTTTAAATTTAAACAACAGCACATTATTTTAACTATTAGTGGAAATAGCTATATAAAACATAAAAATATTAATATATTCCCATCAGTCTTTAAAGATCCAGCTTATACTTTTGAAATTTATATTGGCCTCAGAATTAGACTCTACAGATCCATCCCATGCTGTAAATTCACTCCTGAAATCAAATCTGTCAGTGCCATGGAGTTTAATTTGATCTTGTGACTCTCTCCGGTATTTTGCTACTATGCTAACACATTACATTCTGGACAACATATTAAGCTGTGATATAACATCAGGGTCACACAGAGATGAGTAAGAAGCAATATGAGAGTCCGTGAGTACCCTGATCCTTCACTGCTGCCTGTGATTTGAGTTATTCATATTCTGCAAGGGCAGAAAGATGATATGGATTTCTGCTCAGAAGCCCAAACCATGGTGTGATAATCGGATGCCAAAGGTTATTTTGAGTCCAGCACAGAGGTGAAAACTCAAACCAGAGGGCTGGGGTGGAAAAGAAAGAGAGATGCACCTGGTGTTCAAGTACAAGCACCCTGGTGGGCTGCACATACAAACCTTTGGCAGCTCATAAAAAGCAGTCATCTACACATGGCGTCTACTCATCCCTGTGGTGCAGACTTCCAGATAGGAGGCAGTGCTGCTCTATAGTACAAATGATAGGTGTGGAGCTACACACAGCAATGCAGGCCAACAGAGTGTACCAACACTGATACCTACATGCTTAAATATCATCCTCACCAGGAGACATGGGATCTCCTCCTTGCCCACACTGTTTCCTCCAGAAGAGGATGTGTCGGTGTGCCAGCCTGCAGTGCATTCAACAGCAGCATCACTCACCGGTGGGGGAAGGATGGGGCCAGCCTAGAGCAGCAGGTGAACACCAGGCAGAATATCTTTTTTCCTCCTTGGTGCTTACTGGGAGGCCAGGGTGAAAAGGAAAGGAAGGGAGGAGGAGGCAGAAGGACCCTGGATCCATCAAACCAAGTGGCCTCCACAGGCTTGGCCTTGGACAGGGTGGTGGGAAACTTGCATACTCAGAAAACCACCCTTTTAGCCTAAGGCCTGAGGATTTAAACCAACAGCAGGAAAGACAAATGAAGGAGTCTGTGAGGTCTTCATGGTATAGTCTCATCCATGCTACAGTCACACTCAGGTGGAAGGGCTGAAAGACAACAGCTTGGTACCACCATACAAATGGGGCTCCACTGCTGCTCCACTTTTCTCAGTGCAAAGAAGATGGACAGGTCTGAGCCACAGAAAAGGAACTATACCTCACAAGGGGAAGAGCATTCAATTCTCACAAACAAATAAAAAAGAAAGAGAAGAGGAAGCCTTGTCCCCAGTGACCACAACAGACAAGACTTTGGGCAAAGCTGGGTTATTAGGAACTCTAAGAAAGGGCTCTCAGAGGGCTCTTTCCGTTGACTTTCATCTGGGATACGTGCCCAGGAACAGACAGCACTCCTGCAGATTCTTTCTCCCTCCTATCGTTATTTATTTAGGACTCCTCTTTGAACAACCTTTCCTCAGTCACCCAAAGAGCAGAGTGCACACAGAGATAACCACAGTGCATTTTCCAGATGCAGAGCCAGAACTACTGGGAACTCAAAGAGACTGCAGATCTCATGTTTTGATTCCTTATTTCAGAGCAAGAATGCTCAGGTCTGGATCTGGAGCATCCAGAAATGTAGGGCTGTTGGTCTCTGGGTTGCTCTGGATCATCATGTGATGATATTGGGTCACTGCAGAGTGAAGCAACCCTGACTTGCATGGCACCAGGCACAGGAACTGCTGGAGATCTGGGCCAGGCACTGAAGGACAGACCTGACAGCATCCTCTCAAGCATTTGGCACCTGGAAGACTAAGAAAAAAAACATCTCAACAAGCTTCTTACTAGCTTTTCTCTCCTGGACATTTTTGGCTCTCATCAATGTGAAATAAGCCTTCTCTATGAAGATGCAGATGAGGTGGCTGGCAAAATCCCTTCTTGAACCTGGTCAGGGAAAACTAAGGAAAGGGGAAGAAAAGCCATTTCTATGGGCTGCTTTGGTCCTCTTTGGTCGCCCACCATGCAGGGCCCAGAGTGAACTGCACATCACTCCAGGCTGGCTGGCCAGCCAAGCAGCAGACCTGCTGTTCAAGAAGCAAAACAGAATTAGCCTCAGCAGAGTCTTTCAAAAACAGCTCTCCTCCACAGCCTCAGCAGGGACATTCATCCTTTCCTTCATGAGGAGATACTTCTCAGCTGAGGCTCTTGTCCCTGATCCCTGCCTGAGCTACACTGCAGGTGTGTGTGCATCACTGCTGTGCCTGGCTGCACATACCCTGCCAGCACAGCCCAGACCCTGATCCACTCCCCATCCCTCTCTCATCACCACAGACCTCTCCTCTTGCACATCACAGCTTTTCCACCACCAGGCAGTGCTCAACCTGAGCAGCTGATGTTCACCACAGACATTGCACACCACCAAGCCCTCTGGTTCCAGGGGCATGCCAGCAGCTTGTTCTGCCTTCTGGGCATCAGAAAGCAGGATGCTAAACCACATACAGACACGTGCTTTCTGCTGCATGCTACCACATGCCCTGTCAGATGACCACCCACAATGGTAAGGCAGTCCTTGCAACTTAGGCTTGATATTACTCAGCTCTGGTTTCAAAGGGTGATGTCCAGCCTGGGAGTGGGTGAGTCTAACGGGTCAGTAAGGCATCCCAAGGTGCCTTCAGGAAAATGGGACACTTATAAAACATAGCTGCATGGAGTATCAGCTGTATTCCACATCACTGCACTAGCTGCTTCTTGCTTGCACTCAGGTAAACAAAGAAGACAAGAGTGTGTAGCCATCTCATTTTATTAATTAAAGTGATTGGCATTTATACAGCACCAAAGCACTCTGCAAATCTTAATTAAGCTTCGCAGCAGCCCTGCAAGGTGAAACGTGTTCCCATTTACAAACAGCAAAAATGAGACACAGCGAAGTAAGTGACCTGCCAGTGCGCTCAGGAGCAGAGTGGAGAAAAATGGGAAAATATCCAAGATCCTGCTGCCTCTCCCCACCCCATGCTGCCTCGTGGCTTTAGTCCTGATCAGACACCACAGGGACCTCTCGTCTAAGCAGCCACATACAGGCAAGAGTAACACCAGCACAAAAAGCTGAAATGTTCTCCCATGCCTAACAGATGCCGCGGGGATCTATAAAAAATGTATTATTTTTCATATATTGAAACAGGTGGAGAATCTACAGCCAAGGCTTCAGTATGCCTCCAAAGTTCATTTCACCCTGCCCAGGGCCACAGATTTTTATTGCACTCACGCTGGAGAAGACTAATACTGGGTGTCTGGGCACAGAGTTATTTTTTGAGAAATGTCACCAGCAGCCAGGGCAGAAGCAAGGAGTCCCTGTCCGGACCAGCCTGCCTACCCTGACTCCAGGGGGAGCCCCCACATGTGCTCTCCATGGTTGCACCAGTGCCAGGGGCTGCCCGCAGTGGTCCTACTCAGGTGCCACAGCCACCTCCAGCCATCAGCATCAGGGACAGATGACAAGGGGGTGGCCAGTGTGCAAGGGTAGAGGGGAAAAGGGGAAGCCCACTCCTTGAAACAGTATTGTGGGGGGAGAGTAATTTGTTTGGGGGGGGAGGAGGAGTGGGGAACCAGCAGCTTGACACTCTAACTCTGTGGCAGGGATCAGGGATCTGTTCCCATCTCTGTTTGGGTGGGACCTCGCGCTTCGAGAGAGGCACTCTGGAAGAGAAGACACTCTGGAAGAGAACAACTGCCTGAGGGAAGCAAGCCTTACAGATATTTTACACAAATAATTTTATTATTTTTAGATGCTCAACACATCCACTTGCAAGACTGCTAGCCATGCAGCGATGAACAGATCTCGCAGCTTCTTACTAATCCACTGAAACAGCTAATCTCCTTAGCCCTTCATTATTCAGCTCATGAATAATGGGAGACATTATTTCCTTTGCAAAGCCATTGCACTACTTTACTTCTACCCTAGACACTGTGCCCAAAGGAAGGAGACCTGCAGCAGGGCCTTTTTTTTTTTCTGTTTGTTTTTTTATTTTATTGAAGGGAAAGGCAGGTCCAGATAGGATGCCAGCAGAGAGGGACCAGGACCAACCACATAGGGAAGTGCTGTTACAGCAGAGACCTTTCTTTCCTTCCTTCCTTTGCTGTTTCTTGCAGCTTGACATAGGCACAGGCATGATTTATCCCTGCCAGCGAAGCAGGGTCATCTGCAGCCATCCCAAAAGCATAATAGCTGGGTTGTGGGGGGGGGAGAGGTTATTGTCCAAGTGTCTCTAAGAGCCCCAAGCTTAAAAGCCAAAGGCTCAGTATGGCTGAGCATGGAAAAGAAAACCCTGCAGTCACCTTCTGTTTTTCTTTGACTTTTCATTACTTTCACTAGAGCAGTCTGAAGCATCTTCTTTTGAAAGACAGCTCTGTCTGAGTGCTGTGCGTATACTCTATGCTCAGTTCTGCCCTCACCCTTCACAAAAGCAAAGGTAGGGTCTGATTCCCAAGGCTGTATCATCACCTTTTTATCTACAATGCATGCTTTAAAGGGCAGGTCTGCAAAATCTTATCAGTTGAAGTAAACCTGTGAGATAAACAGCATATGGGAAAAAAGATCCCTAAATTCATGCATATGCACACTCGCACAAAGCTCAGGGGAGACAGGGACTGTATCTTGGGCTTTCTTTTCTCCACACAGCCAAGACACAAAGATAATATCTTGATATTTCAGTGCTGCTGAGGAAAGCAAATATGAGTTTGGTTGTATTTCAACCAGCTCTATCAGCAAATCTGCAAAATTAATGGAATTGGGACAAAAAGGATCACACAACATATTCACAATGGCAAACAGATGTTGCCCCATCCAGAAGAGATGGAGGAATTGCCCAGCCACGGATGCTGGTATGGCTGTATCAGTTCTGCTGCTAAATGCTTTGGAAAAACCACTCAGCTGCTGCAAATGGGAGAGAGTTGTGCTTTTCTAAAGCCCTCATTTCATCACACTACTACATCATCGCATACCTGGGTGAATTTCTAGCACAGTCAGGGTGTAGAGTCATGGGGCAGGAGGGGAATAGTTCTGCATCTCATTAAATTTGCATAATAGATCCACTAAGGCTACAATTTTATTTTAACAGCGTGCCCTGATCTGGGCATATCCCTGCTCTGCTGCTGGGAGAACCTGTGCTGAGTTCAGCCAACCCAGCCCTGCAATGGCCCAGCAAAACTCATAATGAGCCCTGCCAGTGCACACCAGTGTACACCAGCGCACCCCAGTGCAGAGTAGGAGGCCTGGCCCTTCCCAGCACCTGGCCACAGCACCATAATCTTGTTTTATCAACAAACATCCACCAAAAAGTCTCAGTTTCCTGAAGCAAATGCCAAAGTTAGCCCTGATTTCTGCAAAGACAGCACAAGTCCCATAGTTGGCAGTGGGTCTGCAGCAACAAATCTAATTTATAGATTTTCAACATAATTACAGCAGTATGAGACTCAGTGTTCAGGTCTTGGACGGCCTTTAGGCATCCTAGTATCCATGTATGTCTACTGTTATCCCTGCTGCTGTGGAAAGTGCTCTATATGGAGAGCCTCTTGGCCAACAAGTGGTTTTACCTACTCTGGAAACCTGGACCTGAAGAAAACCCTCTGAGATGCTGTACCAGCAAATTAAACTGTTCCCTCTGGAATGACTACAGCTTTTTTTCCTAACCTGAAAAAAAAAAAAGAAGCCACCACTAGAAGACAGCAAGACAGTGATGGGTTTGGTTTTTTTTTTTCTTCAAAAGCTTTTCGATAGAAAAAGAAAGAATCACCAAAATAGGTGAACAGTCAAAAGAACTTCAGATTTTCTACCAGTTTGCAGAAGAGCACAGAAAACCATCTGCTCTGTCCTTCCCATCTCATTTTTTTAAAACTATGGTGCCTAAGAAGATTTCAGCTTGTTAGGAGTGTCACAGCAGTACCACCCACCAGCAACAAAGTCAAAACTAATGTTAAATTAGCATTAATATTTAAAGTAAGTTATTCTATTCCATGCTTCTCTGTTTGTCAGAAGATCAGGGTAATCTCTCTGAGGATTTCCAGTTGGCTTCCCTGCCAGGGCATCTGCTAGATGAGAACTGATACAACATTTATCTTGTTCAATACTACAGCATTTGGAACACGGTTGAGATGCATTGTTTCTTCAAGTCCTTGCCTGGGACTTCTGAGTGGAGAACATATAGTTCTCCGTATAGTTTGGATTATAGTTAAAAATTACACATTTTGGAGCAAGAAAAGGTCCTTTTTCCTGCTCGTCCTTTCCAGCAGCCTGCCCGCTGTGGGGGTGTCCTGATGCGAGTCTGGGTCCCCACTCTTCTTCCTGCTCTGCCCAAGCTGATGTGGCAAGCACAAACCTCCTCCCTGCCTTGCTCCCTGCACAGAGCTGCTCGATGGGAGCCTTGTCTTCTTCCCATGCCTCCCACTGACCAGGGCACGGCTGACACCTTTTGACCTTGCCTGTAGCCAAAAGAAATGGAAATGTAGAAGCAGTGACTCATGGGGAGAGCAAAGTGCAATGCTGCGTGCAGCTCACTGCTTCTCCAGCCTCGGATCACAGCTGGGATCACCAGGGACCAACAACCTAGACACTTCCCCGTCAGACCTTGCCTCTCTTATAACCAAGTGCCTCCCCCTTGAGACTGAAGTGTTTCCCCACTGGAAACACTCCCCCCGCCCCAGCAAGGGTGAATACTGACGGTGCACACCAGCCACTCCGGAAAGACTCTGGGGACGGTCTGGCTTGGTTGAAGCCATGCAAACACCTCTTTAGTAAAAAGACTCAGCAGCATACCTAAAATCAAACCTCCCTGCATGCTGGGCACCCTCGGAGGGTCCCCCAAAGACAACCTCTCATCTTCCCCCTACCCTGATCCTGTTAGCCCCCTACAGAGGCAGGGGATGCTCAGCCTCTTCCCAGACAGGACCTCCAGCCAGTGCCAAACAAAGCTCCCCTGCACAGGGGACAGCCCTGGGACAGCCCCAGCCCCAGCCTCCCACTTGGGCACCCCGCAGACAGCAACTGCTCTGCAGTCATTAGGCTGTGGCCAGAAATGAAACGATGGCCTTTGACTGGAGGCATCCTTTGGGGGCCAGCCGGTTGAGCTGGGCTGGTGTACTGCTGTACACTGACCCTCAGGGTGCTGAAACACTGGAACAGGTTGCCCAGAGAGGTGGTAGAAGCCCCATCCCTGGAAACATTCAAGGTCAGGTTGGACAGGGCTCTGAGCAATCTGAGCTAGTTGAAGATGTCTATGCTCACTGCAGGGGGGTTGGAATCATGACCTTTAAATAATCTTTCCAACCCAAACCATTCTATGATTCTCTTCCCTGGTCCAGCAGCCGTGTGGCACAAGCACCTGGTTCCACGTAGGTGAGACTCGCAGGGATACAAGCCTATGAGAGGAAGGAGATAAGACTTCCATGGGTGATGTAGCAGAGGAACATGGGGACCTTGCACAGCCACAAACAGTGGCAGAATGTCCCCTCTCACTGGTTCAGGCATGAGCATCTGGTGGCGCCTGCCACAGGCCACTGGCCAGGAGGCAGCTGACAAGGAGACATGCAGCCAACAGATACCAGGCCGCATTGCAACAACCACCATCCTGAAGGGTGGGGGGAGCAGAACACAAGTCCCTCACAGTGTCTTGTGTGCCAGGGCAAAGCAGCCCTCCAGAGAGACCTTCCCCCACTTACACTCTTCCTCCCAGGCCAGTGTATGAGGTGTCCAGAGAGGGGGGTCCAGGGTGTCACCACACATTGCGGCAGTATTCATCAAACCCTTCTGATATTGTACTGCAATGGCAAAGTCTCCTGCCCCAGCATGCATCCCTGCCAGTGGGGTGCCTGCTGTCTGCACATCCTGCATGTCCTCCAAGGAAAACCCCAACACATCATGCAGAAAGAAAATCAGGGGTACAAAA
>NW_010291629.1:0-1071 GCF_000700745.2 Antrostomus carolinensis | reverse complement strand
GGGACCTGCTGAGGGATCCCCTGTCGCACGCGGTGACCATGTCCCAGTGGTGCAGCCATGTCCTAGAGAGGTTCTCAGCAGCAGCCCGTGTCCCAGTGAGGTGGCAGTGGGCGCTGCATGCCCAGCACCCCATGGGTCATGTCCCTCGTGGAATAATTCTACAGTCCTCACGCTCCTCATCTGCTGAGGTGGAACAGCAGCATTGACCTTCACAGCCCCCACAGCTGGGTCATGGTTGGAATGGACGTCCTTCCTGAGTCCAACCATTAACCTCATTCTGCCAAGTCTACCACAAAACAATGGCCTTAAGAGCCACATCTACACATGTTTAAAGTACTTCCAAGGATGGGGACTCCACCACTACCCTGGGCAGTCTGTTCCAGTACTTGACAATACTTTTGGTGAAGAAGTTCTTCCTAACATCTATGTGGTGGGATGACCCTGGCTGGACACCAGTTACCCACCAAGGCCAATCTATCACACCTTCTCAAATGATCAGGGCAGAGAAAATACTCAAAACACTGGTGTCTGTTGTCTTCAGTGGCCTTAACCTATTTATCCACCATGAATGGGTCACAGTCAAGACAGACGTCCCTCCTGAGGGCCTAAAGAAGACACCCATGGTCAGTCGTGCTGAGAGCCCGTTGGCAGAATGGACCAGCAGCATTGGCCTTCGCAGCTGATGCAGCAGAGTCCGATTCAGGATGCACCTTTCTCCTGAGAGCCTGAAGCCACTGCCCACTGGCACAGAGAACATGGCCTCTGACCTGCCCTGCCATCAGGCCCAGCTTTGGGACTGCCTTGCCCAGGTGGACATGACCTGGCTGCTTCGCAGGGCCGGGCAAACGGTGTGGCTGCTCTGCATGGTTTTGATTCCACTTCGCCTCTGGAGAACCATGAACAGACCCCAGGGAGAGGCCAGTCGCGCAGGAAGGGACCAGCAGGACTCTTCTCGGCCCCCCCAGGTCCCTGCCCTTCATTGTGGCCCCGGCTCTGTCTCTTCCAGGGAAGGGGACGGACAGCCTCATCTTCCGTGGGGACAGCCTGCCGGGAAAGGGGCACCTGTGGCTG
>NW_010291628.1:0-13107 GCF_000700745.2 Antrostomus carolinensis | reverse complement strand
CTTCCTTGGGCAACCTGTTCCAGGCAACCTGTTCCAGTTTGCCGTCAAGAAACCTGCTCTGCAGTCCACCCTGACCTGGTTGCCTTGATGGGAGCTGGATTCCTAGAGCTGACTTTGCTTCCAGCCCAAGAGCCTCTGAACTGTTCCCCAGGCTCAGAGGAGCTGCTTCAAGAGGTGTCTGCCTGGCCAAAGCAAGAGAGAACAAAATGCAAAGCACCGTCCAGGCAAAGCAGCCGGCATTTTCCTGCCTAGGAAAATTTTGCGCAGCAAAAGACCAATGTTGATGGTCAGGCTGCCTGTGAGGTGAGGCAAAGCATGACACGGAATGGAATGCCTCCTCCTCTCATCAGTATTTCCATGCTCTGCCTGGTTTCAGCCTCTGCCAGCTCAGCTCCTCACTCAGCAGAGCTGAAAGGTGTTCCAGCTGCGGCTTATGGGGCTGTGTAGCTCCTGACTTGCATTTGAACCCATCCAAAGGGAAAGGTTCCAGGCAGCAAATGGCAGCAGCAACCCTGATAGAAAAACAGCAGGACTCTTCTGTACCTGAGGCTCACAAGAGCTCGAGTTGTTGTTACTCTGCAAAGGTCTCGAACTTCCTGTTCTTTTGGCTTGACCAACATCCCTTTCCTTTTATCTTCTGCATGTTGCTTGCTCTGCCAAAGGTCTGTGATAGGGACTGTCTTGCTCAGCTCCTTCTGCAAGTCACTCGATGCCTTTTGAAAATCTTGGTTTTAATGTTTCTCAGATTGCAGCCTTGTCTGTGAAGTTAACTCTGATTTAAGATGTTGAAGTTCTCAGATGTCATGAGTTGCTTTAAAAAAAGGCTTATTCAAATGAAAAACAATTTCTAGTATACTTGTTCTAATGAAGTCAATGAGAAATCTGCTGTATGTGGCAAACTTCTGCACTGACAACTGCCTTATCTAAAAGGCAATGTACTTGAACATAGCTCAGATAAACTGGATTTGATAAACACCATCTCATTTATTTTTTTCCCAGATGTCAATTTTCAGGAAGTACGGGATGTTCATTTGCAGCTGAATTTGTAAAAGAGCTAAATTTAAAATTACAGCTTTTGAAATGAAGGTTGATCTTACATTTTTCTTGTGCAATTATGGTACTTCAAAGAACCCTTTGAATTGAGTACAGGCTACTGGGGTTGTCCTTCCTGCAAGGGTAAGGCCCATGTATTTATGGTACATATGTACAGAACACGCTCTGATAAGAGAGTGCCTGTTGGGAGCAAAACCCAAGTCTCTTGTATGCTATTATCACACCACAGCGAGTAGATTCCAATGTGTATGTGTGTGTTGGGATTGCTGCTTGATAAGCCTGCTGGCAACAAATCAGCTAGTTTAACTCTTAGTTTAGCCCAGCTCCCTTAGTTTAGCCCAGCTCCCTTAGTTTAGCCCAGCTCCCTTAGTTTAGCCCAGCTCCCTTAGTTTAGCCCAGCTCCCTTAGTTTAGCCCAGCTCCCTTAGTTTAGCCCAGCTCCCTTAGTTTAGCCCAGCTCCCTTAGTTTAGCCCAGCTCCCTTAGTTTAGCCCTTAGTCTGCCAGTGGAGACCCATGCCCGAGTTTATTTTTTTTTTTTTAAACACAAGTGAAAAAGGCACAATGACACAGGGTGACAGCTTAGATCAGTGCTAATTTGCACTGCAGATGGTGGGTGGTGTGTCATTATTTCACTGGCCAGCAGTCAAACCCCATATGTCAGCAGTCACACAAGGGAATATGCCCTTCTCATTGAACTCTTGTGACCAACACACCTGACCATAGGAAGAAAGGCACGTAGCAAAAGGATATTATAGACAGCACATCTGTGCTGTCGTTGGTTTTAACTCCTCTGGTGCTGGTGGATGTACTCCATACTCTTCCCAAGTTGTTGGCACAGATGTGAGCAGGGAAACAGTAAAAAAGCTGCTTGAGCAGTTACGAGAGTGAAGAGTGCTTCGTTTGTCTTGATTTCAGAGATACGTTGATGGAGGGATTTCTGACAACTTGCCACGATACGAGCTGAAGAACACAATCACGGTGTCTCCATTCTCAGGAGAGAGTGATATCTGTCCACGGGACAGTTCCACAAACATGCACGAGCTGAGGGTCACCAATACAAGCATCCAGTTCAACCTTCGCAACCTCTACCGCCTATCAAAGGCCCTGTTTCCTCCGGAGCCACACGTGAGTTTCCTGGCAGCACCAGAACTTGGGGATAGTAGATAGGCACTGTGCACTTTAGGAGAAGATTCCAGACACTATTAATTTTGTATCTCTTGTTTGTCTGTTTTTTAACCTTGACATTATCAATCCAGTGACTTGGCAAACCTTAACCATCAGTACAAGGTTGTATATAGGCCGCTTGTTTTTCTTTTGCTACTGGGAGATCTGGAATTTAGGTGGTAGCAGTTGCTTGGAAAGTATTCCCATGTGGCTCTCTCTAAAATGGTGTTTGCCACGAGGTCAGGCTCACTTGTAAACAAGGATGTATCAGCCATTGGAACCAATGTGCTCTTGAGCTTTTTAAGGTCAGGATGGAGCTGCCAGCCTGAAGTCAGTGACTGTCTCCTGACTGTCTCCTGCCAGTAGAGCAGGTGGCACTGCAAAGAGCTTTGCGTGCTTCTGAGCAAACACAGCCTCAGATAGCCCTGGCATTTGGGTGTAATCAGCATGCATTCATTTGCTACATTACTTGGACTAGTTTTTTCCTGCCCTCTCTCTAGTCTTAGCTGGGTTTATCTGCAAATACAGTGCCCCTTGCTGGCATCTGCTGGGAAGTGTTCTGGGCTGCTTGTCAGAGTGATTTGCTGAAGGCTGCTCACAGCAGCATCAGCTTTAGATGGGGATATGAGGTGGCTGCAACTCTAAGCCTGTGCTTTGGAAAGGACGTCTAGAATCCTACCTATCTGATTTATCCTGTGATTCCCATATCCATGTATTCATGTTATACCTCCCATTCCTTTTTTTAGGGCTGGCAAGGATGAGACTTGTCCTTAGGGCAGCTCAGGAGTCAGGAGAATTCCTCTAAAGGCAGCACTGAGCTGGGTGTTTGCGAGGCTCAGCCAACCTCTGACTGACTTGCTCTTGCCTTCCTCTGCCCACAGGTGCTGCGGGATATGTGCAAGCAGGGCTATCGGGATGCACTGCACTTCCTGAAGAAGAATGGTAAGGCACTGGGTATTTGTAGGCTCCCTCTTCTGTGCCAAGCTTGGTGGCTTGGCTCTGAGGATAGCCAATGGTGCTGTGAAAGGGCAGAACTGAGCTGTTCCTCAGATATTGGAATATGGACTTTCCATTAATGAGACTCTTTTAGCACTTCAGGAAGCAGAGGTGGAGTGTCCACCTTTCCAATACAATGCAGAAGGACTCTAACCACTCCAGTAACAGAGCAGTGGCTTTGACACAACTGAGTGTTGAAGCTATTTAGCATGTGCTCAGTGCTACACCAGGACAGTTGTTGGGCACCAGTGCCATTTGGACCCCGTTCAGCTACCCTGCTCTGTTATATGTGCAGCTAGGGTGTGTCTGATGTGACACAGCAATGACCTCAGCAACCCGGCAGTTTGACACTACAGTTTCATTCTACCTGCAACCGCTGGACTTTCTTGCCTCCAACTGTTGTAGCAGGTTGAGTGTGTGTTGGATGCCACCTAGTGTCATTGTATGGCAGATCAAATGCGTTATTTGTGATGGGATAAGAGCAGTCAGGCAGCTGTGTGTGGATTAAGCTGCAGGAGGGCAATTTTACCTGCAAGACTGGTGACTGGCAGATTATAGCAACAGACCACTGTCAGCCAGCACCCTGCAGTACTTAAAGGGGAAAAGTTAGAATTTCTGGTGGGGAAAGACGATGATTTTGGGGTTGGAACTGGATGATCTTTAAGGTTCCTTCCAACCCAAACCATTCTATGATTTTAAAGCAGCAAGGTTCTAACTCACTGTGGTAAGCGTTACGATAGATGTGAGCTAAAGGGGCTGGGTATGATGTCTGTCTGTCTGAGCGGGGTTAGGTGAAGTGAGGGCTAACACTAAAGGCAAGGCAGGGCAGCTAGTTTGTATCATCCTCACTGTATGACTTATCTTCTCAGGTCTCCTTCATCCTCCAAGTCCTGCCCGTCCTCTCCTTGCCATAGAAGCTCCCCCAGGAGAGAAAAAAGAGGAGGAAACAGAAGCTGAGGACCAACTAGAGGACAATACTGCACTTGCTGTTGTTGAAGAGCACATCTTTGAGCACTTGCCTCCCAGACTGAACCAAGGTGTGATCCACGGGGAGAGAGCCCAGGCAATCTTCCTGTGCTGCCCAGTCCATGTCAGAGGCTTACTGGGATGTGGGTATTGCTTGTGGTTGGGCTTGGCCGTACCTGGGGATTGAACTGGCACCCGCTGATGGTTAGATGGAGTTGGGGACTCTTAGATAAAGTTGTGGATTACCCTGTGGAGGCTGAACTGGGAGAGAGTGACTCATTTGACAGCGTTCTGCATGCTAAGGAGAGGAGGGGATCTTGATGCTCACTCCTTTGGGAATCTGACAAAGCTAAAAGCTGCTGGTCTCAGCTGTGCTCAGAGAATTACTACCCTGAGCCAGACTTCCTTAAGAAATGGAAGGTGGAGAGGTGAGATGTCAGGCTGGGTAACTTCTGGGGTATGGCAAGGAAAGGGATAGTCCCATTGAGGACATTCAGCCATGTTCTCTTTTGTCTTCAGCTCTTCTGGAGGCTTGTGCTGAAAGAAGAAGTTTCTTGACTGGTATCACCAACATGCTGCCTATACGTGTGGCCACGGCAATGATGGTCCCCTACATGCTGCCTCTGGAGTCTGCAGTTTCCTTCACTGTCAGGTCAGCCTTCAACTGGTTCCCTCAGTGGTTTTCTTCCCAGTCCAACCAAGTGTTTGAGGTAGCTGGTGGAGCATGAATGGACAGAGAGTAGAATCTTCTCTAAGAGGAAAAAGTTCCTGCCACTTACCAGACATGCAATAAACAAATAAATAAAAATCCCTACCTTTGTGTCATTTAGCTACAGCCAATAATTCTAGCTTGAAGGAAGATGGCTGTGTGCTGGAACTTGTCCTAGAAAATGATGATAAACTTTGGAGCCTGGTGGGAGACTTCTGAACTGAGAGTGCAGGGATGAAAGTAGGAACCACACAAGAGGTGGTTCCCCCTTGAGCAGGGGTAGAGTAGTTCCAGCCATTTCCAGCTCTGCACTGGCATGGCTGGGAAGACAGGTCTCTTAGATGTGTTCTTAGTACAACGTACCCTGTGAAAAGTTTCTGGAAGGAGATAGTTTGTAATAGAAAGGCTTGGGGGAAAACACTTCAGATCTGAAAATGGATGAAAAACATGGCAAGTGCAGACACAAAATGTAAAGAATAAGTTCCTGGGATGTTCTTATCCTTCACAGCCTCTTCCCCTTAATTCTGTGAATGGTAGTGTAAATGGCTCTTACTGCATTTCTTGCTAAAAATAATGGGTAACCATTGATAGGAGGCAAATCTGGCATTATTTCCATCCTATCCTTTGTGTGGCCCAACTAATGGTTGTCTCCTGTCTCTTCCCAGGTTGCTGGAATGGCTTCCAGATATCCCTGAGGATATTAGATGGATGAGGGAGCAGATGACCGAAATCTGCAACTATCTTGTGAAGAAAGCCAAGAAGAAACTGGGCAACCATCTTTCAGCCAGGTATGGCTGCTGTCCTCCACAGCACTGTTCTGGAGGAGCCCTCCATTTCCCCTTCCACCTTTGGCTTCTGCAGACTTTACTCCATTAGCACAGAGGAAGTAAGGCACAAACTGACCAGCAGGATTTACTGCCCATCCTAAAATGCAAATCTGGTCCATGGTGTCTTGGCTTCATTAACTGTTGGCCTAGATTCAGCACATGATCTCCTTCCTTCTTCCCATCACAGGGCAGACCCTGGAATGAAGCTGTTACTACAGCAATAGGGCAGAAGATGTAGGTCTAATTAAAACAATATTCTAGCTTATTCCGTGCTTCCTGTAGAAGACAGAGGTGCTTGTCTGTGTGGCATTTGGTGGCCTAAGGTCCCTTAAAGTTCCTTCCCAAAGGGTACTTGCCTTCAAATGACCTTTTCTGCCTTGAGATCTAGGCCTGGTTTAGGGTGGGGGAAGCACTAGGGTGTCCAGGAAACACCAGAGGGTTTCCCAACGAGTCGGAGTGCTTTGGGTCTGTGTGTGTGCGCCTGTGCTTCTGAACTGACCTCCCTGCAGCAGGCCATGGCTTGAGGCTGAGGCAAGCCGGTGTTGCTTGGATGAGGATAGGAAACTGTATATTCCAGCAGCAGGCAGAGGGTCCCAGCTCTGATTCAGATCCTAGTACAAGGGGGTGATTCCTTCCCACAAGAGCTCGTGGTCTGAATAATCAAGAGATGTGAGGAGGGGAAACGGGCACACGCAGACTTACGACTCAGATCATGCCATCGGTGGTAGAACAAAGCAGCGTTATGGTTCTGGAGCTCTGGTCTGGTAACCTGCTCAAGTCTTCCCACGTACTGATTCTTTGTATGTGTTTGTCTTTCAGGCTTTATTATCACCTCGAGCTTGGAGGGCCCCAGAGCCTGCCAATTTCTTCTGTATCGACTTGTAGTGAAGCACTGCCTATGTGGATGAAAAGCAACCGTTCCCTGTCTGATGTCATGATGAAGTGGGATGAGTACCAGCGCCAGCTCATGCTGGGCTTACTCTGCATCAACGTGGACATGCAGGCTTCCCTCTTCCCTCGGGAAGGGTTTCAGATAAAGCTTCCAACTCTAGACTGTGCAAAAGAGTGCCTGCCACTCTTCCGAGCCTGCTGCCGTGAGAGGATGAGGGTGGGTGGGTAGGGGAGCGGAGGTAGGGTGGGACCAGTCTCATCCCTCAGCAGCAGGGCTGCCCTGTGTTCATCAATATGCTGCAAAGGGGATTTCCCCGGGATGGAGACTGGTGGAATTGATTTGTAGCCATTTTTTGCCTGCTGGGCCAGGCAAGGGATCTCATGTGTTCAAAGGCACACATGGGCTGATCCTTGCTCTAGGCTTGCGTTGAGGCCTGACCATTGCCCATGGCCAGGCTCTCCCAAATAATGCACTTTGAATTGCTGTTGGCTTTGTACCGCCAAATAATCAGGACGTAGATGATGCTCTCAAGTTCATACAGGTTTTAGCTTCCTTTGTTTGTTAGAGCATGAGTCTTGTTTTTCCTTCAATCATCTGACATCCCTTAACTCTTTGTGCTACTGAAAGATGAAGTAGCCTCTTGCCACTCATGGCTTCCAAATCTCCTCTTGACTTCTCTTTGCTGAAGCTATGTTCTTACCTCTGTCCCTCAACTGCATCCCCACTGAAAGTCAGATCTGGCCCTGCTGCAGACTGCCCTGGGACTTCAGAAATGTAGAGAAGTTATGTATTTACCCCGATTCATGTTGTCATGGTCTCTCCCTTTTTGATTTTTGTCCTCATGGAACTTCTGCAGCTTGAACTCTGAGTGTTAAGTAAGTCATTGAGCTTATTTTGAAGAAGTAACTTAGATTTTTATTTTTTTTTTCCCAGGGAAACATGTTGAATTTGAGGCCCCATTCCTGTCACTGTGAATGGAAGTAGTTGTGGGTTTGCTTGGGAAAAGTTCAGCCTGACTGTTTAGGGATCAGCTTGGCAGCTGAAGAAATGTGAAGTGCTTGTAGGAAGGTGAGATTTGTGCAGGGTATGTTATTTTTGAGAGGATTGTGGTGGAGTGTCACAGCAAGTGCTGGAGAAGCGGCTGCCTCTTACCAGGCATCAGTTGGGCCTTGCCCATTAAGGGACCATACAACTGAAGGAAATTCCAAGTGGGTGATACAGAAGGGATCTGCTGCTAAGCTGGGGCTTGGCTCTAGCTTTTGCTCGAAGCATTTGGACACTGAGGCTTTGGAATGAGAAGGATGTAGGCTTGTAGCTGTACCAGCCTCACAGCTTGCATGCCTCACGTTGTGGCTCACAGGTACAGCTCTGCAGCTGGCAACAGCAGGAGGATGAGAAGTGGAAGTGGAGTTAGGAGTAGTGGTGCACTTTGCAGCCCTCTTGGAACTGGCTGTGTTTGTCTTGTTCCTAACAAGACCAGAGCTAGTGGGTCTGTAGCAGGGCAGGACTCTGCCTGGTAAGGTGCTGCCTTCTCGGTGGTGGTCTGGTTGTGACTTAGTGTTCAGAAGCATGAACTCTGTTCCTCACAGGGTGAGACATGGCTTCCTGTGGGGATTGCACCTACTTAAGCTGAAGTCCTCACACTATAACCCAAGACCTGTTATCTTTTTCTGCAGCGTGCCTAGCTGCATAAGGCATCTTCTACCTCTCCTAGCACAAAGAGTATGCGACCAGCCAAAGCAAACAGCTCTCCTTGCTGGGCAGCAGGACGGGGTGTTGGAAGCTGATTACGTAGCCTATAGGTGGAATAGTGATTTATAATAGACTCTCTTTGCACCTTTGATTTAGAAAGGGAAAATAACCCCAGAAATTCTACTAATAGCTGGAGAAAGTAGTGAATCTGCTCGATCACATCTGCAGGAGCAGTGTGGGTGAGGTGGTGGGTGCTGTGTCCTACCAGCAGCACAATTCTGCACTGGGCGTGGGTTTGAGTGTTGGTGGTAGAAACTGTGATAAGGATCAGGACTTTTCTGCAGTGACCATTGCAAGGTGTGAGGCAATAGACTGGGCAGCTGTGGTGCTAATTGACTGTCTGGAAGATGCCAGTGCAAATACGAACTTGTGACTTAAAGTATCACCCCACTGCCCTTCCTGGATGTAACCTGCCTATGTAACACAAGGGCCTGCACAGCTTGTGAAGCAGGCCTGCTCTTACGCAGTCAGATTTAGTCTTAAGGTTCACATAGTTAATGCAGTTAGGGAACAGGAAAGTCACTGTGGGAAGAGGGGAAAAAAAAAACAAAACTGGATTCCAAAACCAGAATCAGAATATTGGATTATAAAACAAGTCCAATCTTGTGATTGTCTAAAGCCTGTGGAAAAAGCTTACTGCTGGGTGGATACAACTCCAATCAAAGTGAACCAGCAACAAGCTGCTGTCAGTGAGTGGGAGCAGAATGAATTTGATGAAAATTGGAATTGAGAAAAGGTGTTTATTTTGTGGTTTGCTGTGGGATTTCTTTTCTTCCACTGCTTTGGGCTACCTTCTTTGGGGGAATGGCACATGCACAGTTGCTTAGTTTGCCAAATGCATTATCTCTTGTCCCTAATGCACACGGAGCAATTGGAAAAAACATACAGATATTTACTGGCAAGAAATGAGGGCATTTCATCCAGAAGCAACACATCTGTGAGGGGCAAAGCTGGATGAGGAAAATCTTGCGCTTTAGAAGCTGCTGCCCTTCTGACTCTGCCTTGTTTGTGTTAATATACGGGTGGAGAAAATGATGCAACTGTTTTTTTTAATCCCTTCTTCCTGGACTGGTAAAACCACTGAGTGATTATGTAAACCACTAAACTATGAAACAAAATTATCTTGGCAACAGAGTGCACTGAGAAATTGCAGCTTGGCACCCTTATCCCCTGAATCTCTTCTGTTCTCCTTTTGCATCAGAACCAACTGGGTTGGTGCCACTGTCTTCCAGTGCTCTGATCCAGAAGGCTTGCTGGTTCTGGTCCATATATTTCAACAGACTAACTGCTGTGCCTGGTGAAAGGCCTGAGTTTCATTCTGTGTTTCACCTCATCTGTCTTTTATTTTATTATATTAAACTCTCAAAGAGAAGCTTTTGTACACTTCAAACTGTAACCGCAAACCAAAGCTTGGCTTTAAATATAAAGGCCTAAGTCTGCAGGGAGGAAACTCCTGTTTTCCCTGTGCTCATTTGCAGGGTGTGAATGTATCCTGGGAAAGCACCATTCCGTATTAATGCTTTCTTTGCCTGTGTTTATTCTCCAAGGGATGCAACGGCTCTTGTTTGATAGCCTGTTGGCTTTATAGATTTAAGCTCTGATAAAGGAACTGCAGATCTGTCAAAAATACCCCAAACTACCCTTCTCTTCCTTAAGAGAAGTTTCATGCATTTGCTTAAAATTCTCACTGCTCATTCATCACAGATGGCAAAGGATGAAGAAAGTAGGGAAGATCATCTAGCCCAGTGATGCAGAAAAAGGGCTGCAACTGCTTTTGGAGAATAGCTTTTTGTTTTTGAAGCATAGCTTTTTGTTATGCAGTGCTGCCTTGTCTAGATCAGACTCCACTTTGAAATCCCTGGAAGCCTCTTGATAGGCTCCAAGTTGGACCTGGAAGGTGTTTATTGTCATAGTGCTAACTGGAATTCTTTAAGTCTTCATAAACGTCATGGCATGTGTTATCTTCTGAGCAGTAGCTGCTGATGAACCTACACTTCGGAAGTTCATCACAACAAGGTGATCATCTGTAGCAGTCACCCCCTTGTTCAGCAAAACGTGTGGCTGGGCAGCCCAGCAGGTCGTTGCCAGGGCCTGTCTGCTCTCCAGTATATGGTGGTTGAGAGGTCAGGTTCCTGGACCAAAAGTTCCTCTTGCAGTCCATGTCCAATTGTCCTTACCGCATTCACTTGAACTCTGCAAGAGTCCCAACCCTTTCTGTTTCCACTGTTTCATGTAAAAAGGGTCTGTGCATTCAGGAATCCACTTTTATTTTTTTTCTCCCCTTCCTGTGACACAGATAATACTTGCTGTTTTTAACAAGACTAAGGTGAACCTCTTGTGCATCTAACCAGCCCCTAACCTGTACAACACTGTAGAGTTGTTTTATGTTGCGCACAACAGTCTGTATCTATGGCATGTTCTGTAAGCCACCCTGCGTGTGTGCTGTGTTGGGTTTGGTTTGCTGCCATCCTGTTAACACTGTCACAAGCTGTTTTTCAAGGGGTAGGAGAAAATACTTCACTTCTGACCACTGTCTGTAGGATCTAGGAATTGTTTTCTCATGACTTCTTGGAGGGTTGTGTATCTGCAACACTCAGACCAGAGAATAGAAGAGGATCTGCTGTCTGCCAGCACTGGGGTGTTCCTAGTACTCACTGTATATTCCCCAGTGGTTTTGTCCATTTTAAAAAATGAATCTAGTAATTCACTCTTCCTGAGAGAAGAGCTCTCACTTTTGCCAAAGCTGTTGTGGGAGAAATAGCTGAAAAACTGTGTGTTTCCCTTAGGGGTCTGTTTCTGCTAAACACATGGTAGATGTGGGTGGCAGGGCTGAGCGTTGCCAAAGTCAAAGGGCCTTGCCAGCAGGTTTGTTTTGGGTTTGGTTTTTTGTTTGTTTTATTATTTTTTTCAAGTTTTATTTCCTTCTTCCCTTTAAATCACTGAGAGAATGGACCACCTCACCTGGCTGCCACGTCAGCCAGTTTGTTTGTGCCAAACACACCCTGTGCCTTTATGGTGGGCTCTGGCCTGCCTGTCCCCTGTGTCCCTGCGGTGTCTGCCTTTCTGAATTGCATTCAGAAATAATTCATTGCAGTACTTGTTCCCCTCTCCTCTCCCTCCTTCCCCTTGCCCACCGCTGGGACATTGCTCTGTTTCCAGTCTGCAGGCAGCTCCCCTAGGACAGGCTCTAACCTCATCCATATCCCTGTGTGGATCCACATCAGCCTTCCTGCACAGGGATGGGGAGAAACCTCTAGTTCCAAACAGAAGACTAAAAATGTAACTTTGAAATAAAAACCTTTTATTCTTCTGGGGGTTTTCCTCTTCATCTTGAAAACAGCATCTAAAGCAGCTCTTTGAGCTAAATGTATCCTGGGACTCTGCTGCTGGCACTCAGTTTGGGGAGACCCTGAAGCACACAAGGCACGAGGAGCTCCTGTGGAAATCACTGCTGTGGGAGCAGCAGCTAGACCAGACCAGCAATAGCATACGCAATGTATTTACATGGCAATGTCACTAAGTAGTGTTCACAGTCACTTTAAAAGTTCAGTATTAAATTGTTGATGCTTTTTTTTTTTTCTCCTGTTTCTTTTTTCTAATGTTGTGCTGAAGAAAATGTAACTATTTATTTTGGCAGAAATATAACTTCTAATAAAAACTTTCTCAATATATTTACCTTGTCTGTGGTAAGTTGCTTGCATTACCATTTAAAGATTTATTAAATATATTTTGAATGCACTGTATGATGCGATGTGGATTTGGTTTGCTGGGTCTTATCCAGTCCCTCCTGTTTAAAATCTTTGCAGGGTAAACATGCATCAGTATGCGATGAATGGGGCATTGACCTGGAGGTGAAAAATGGTGCATTTTGGCCCAGTTTTGACTTTCTCAAGCCAAAATGCCCCAAATGATATTAGTCTCTGTTTTGTTGAAGCTTCTGGGTAAACCCTAGTTTCCAAGAGGAATTAAGTACCATCTTGTGGGAACTGCAGGTGCTTGGCATCTGTGACAGGATTAACAAAAAATTACTCACAAATTTGAAACTTCTCCGATCCAGGGGCATCTCCTGGGGAAACTGAACCCTGTCTCAGTCAGTGGTAGAGATGACACTGGCTGTTGTGTGTCTGTCTGCTTTAGTTGGATACTGAAGTCTCCCCTGGTTCATCTCTGGAGGGGCCACATGGACACCAACAGCCCTTGGGCTTTGGGGAGAAGCCCGTGGTTTCCTTGGTGCCAGCCCAGGAGCCGTGCATCGCTCCTCCGGTACTGCCTGCTGGGCTGGGGATCCCCAGGGACAGGGAAAATAACACCACACAGCTTCGGGGTTGTTACCACAGGTGTCTGGTGGGTGCTGCAGGGCTTGGGCTCTGTGTTTTTTTGTCTTTTTCCAGTCTTTTAACAGCAGTAAAGTGTAGAAAGATACTTTGTTATGTGCTATCACAGGACAGGCACAAGTGCTGTAGTTAATATTACAGCATTGTCCTGGTGTGAGCTGGGCCAGAGATGGTTCTGTTCAGCAGCCAGAACAGCGCTGGGGTTTGGGTTCAGCTGGGATTTGTCAGGAGAGAAACGCTGAGAACATCCCCATGTTGCATTTGTGTCCCTGGCACTGAAGGACTTTGTGTTTGTCCGTCTGCAAGCGCAAGATCTCCGGGGTGAGGAATATTGAACTGGATCAGCTCCATGGGCATTGGGCTTTGCTAATTGGATATTCCATATCACAGAATGGTTTGGTTTGGAAGGGACCT
>NW_010291627.1:0-2556 GCF_000700745.2 Antrostomus carolinensis | reverse complement strand
TTCCAGCCACTCTTCCCCAGGTCTCTAGCATTGCACGGGGTATTGTAGTCTTGCAGGACCCAGCACTTGGCCTTGTTGAACCTCATACAGTTGGACACAGCCCATTGATCCAGCCTGTCCAGATCCCTCTGCAGAGCCTTCATACCCTCAGGCAGATCAACGCTCCCACACAACTTGGTGTTGTCTGCAAACTTACTGAGGGTGCCCTCAGTCCCCTCATACAGATCATTGATAAAGATATTCTTGGTGTTCCCCAAGGCTCAGTACTGGAGCTGGCTCTGCTTAGCACCTCTATTCTGCCTGCCTCTCTGCATTACAGCTGTGGGTTCAGCTTCTGTAGCTGCAGTATCTCAGAAAAGATCTGATCAATCTCCTTTCCACCATCTGTGATGCTGAATAATTCTACTGGCCTCCTTCTGCAGCAGCTTTACTTGCTGCCACAGATCCCCCACGGGCACACATCTCTGCAGGCAAAGCCACCACCTCTGCCTGCTCATTAAAGGCTCTGGGCATTCCCTACAGGCCGAGACAGGCAGAATTGCCTCCTTTCTCTGGAGAGCAACTGAGTTGAGGCCTCTGACGTTCTGAGCAGTTACTCCAGTAAGTACAAGGGATCATTCCCTGCCATGCATCACCACCTTTGCTGGGCATACATACACTGTCTCAGCAGAGTTTCTAACCTTTCCTTGCACCTACTGCAGTGCATTTTCACTAATTGCACCTGCCTAACCAGAAGTCAGCTGGAGACAAAAGGTAAAAACACCCTTTTATCTTGAACAGTTGACAGAACTTGTTAGAATTTGCTAGAAGTAAAAGCCTCCTGAAACTATCCTTTCCTAGTAGCAGCAGGCACTCTGAAGTTCCTTGAAGAGCTACCAGGTGTTCTCAGATTATGTGAGAAATTCCTGAGAGATCTAGAAGCAGAGCCCAAAAACTGCTGTGCAAAACTGCTGTGCTCGTTGGCGGCCTCTGTTAGCTTTGCTCAGCTGCTTTTCTACAAGTTGGCAGGACTTGGATAGGAAAGAGTATAAATAAGAAGTGCAAAGAACATAAAAAAGAGGTTCAGAAGAAACAGGAAGAGGATGTACAGCCTGGCACACTTGCTACACACGTGCAGCAAGATCCACCTTTTGCCAAAATGGAGCATAAGCCAAGGAACCCCATGAACTGCATCAAGAACACACCAAAGCTCACAGATCTGCACGAGATTTTTCAACTGCCTGTTTATTTTTCTTCTTCATTGTGAATATTATACCAGTTTACTTGTAAACCTATAAATTCTTAGATAATTTCCAGCCAGGGCTTCACTCAGACCCTCACAATGCAGTTCCACCATTTTCATCTTAGTGAAGATGTAATGGTCACCACTAAACCAGACCTCTGGATTCCTGGCTCTGCACAGCTCATGGGGACAGTGTCAGTACCTCCAATCTTGAATGTCTCCAAGAGACATCCTTGAAGGGCTTGTTGAACTTTCAGCCTAGCTTGCTACTGTAACTATTAGTTACAATCAAAATGCATTATTTTCTTGAAGTGGTATGATATATCTCTCTGGAAATATGATGCTTATCCATGCATCAAATGCTTTTGACTCACTGATAGATGTATCAAATCTTGGTAAGTTCTAGATGGCTTTCCCACCCTGCTTTAGCAATTCCTAACTGAAAAAGAAATAGTTTGTCTAATTTCTGTAAGAGACATGTTATCCATATGTACTAACCTGCTCTGTGAAAACTGATTAAAGTCATCCTGAAGACCGTATTTATGTAGAAGTTCTCCTAGGAGGTAGCCAGTAGAAAATTCTTCTGAAAATGACTCTGGAACTAAGTCGTGGGTTGTTTGGGGTTTTTTTTTTTTGTAAAACAAACAAACAATAATTAAAAGAATTCATACAGTAATATTAATAAAACTCATTATTATTTTTATAACAAAATTAAATCTGAACTTTATTAAATAATTTAAAGGCATTTTAGGAGATTAATTTATCAGTAACTAGTTTTCAAGTCACAAATTAATCTTCTTCCAGTATAGTTATTTTGCAACATAAGCTTGAGGTAGTCATTTAATTCTCTTCTTCGGTGTTAAAAAGTAAACGTTCTCATAATTGTCACTAAGAACATGTCAATACCTATAAATTCTCTGTAAAAAAATGCAAACGAGAACAAAGCTAGATGTAATGTACTTGTCTTCCACAGAAAGCTGTTCCCTTCCTGCAGAACAAATCCTTCTCCAAAGCCATCACACCCCCTGCCATGGAAAACAAGCCACTGCTTTGCAAACATACTGAAGTGTTTTTATCCTCTGGAGTCCTCATTATCAGACGAAGCCTGAGCTCCTCATATCTCCTGAGAGCACTTGCGCCTTCAGGAAAATCAACCTCCCCTCGAAAATCACTGTCTTGCACATGAAGATCAAAAATTTGCCTGAGGAGGTACCGGGACGCGAGGAAGAGGGACGGTTCGTCGGTAGGTCGGTGGGAGCTGGTCCTGGGAAGCCCCCTACGTCCCCCGGCGGCACGGAGGCCTGACCCTGCGGCAGCCAGGAGCCAGCTGCCCC
>NW_010291626.1:9978-10936 GCF_000700745.2 Antrostomus carolinensis | reverse complement strand
TGAACATCGGGAAACACTTTTTTGCTGTGAGTGTGATCGAGTGCTGGCACAGGTGGCCCAGAAAGGTTGTAGAATCTCCCTTCCTGAAGACAGCCATGGCCTCAGGCAACTGACTCTGGGTGGCCCTGAACAGGGTAGTTGGACAAGATGACTGCCACAGGTTCCTTCCTAACTCAACCATTCTGCGATTCTGTGATTCAAGAGCAGACACAGACCATGCTTGTTGAAGGCTTCCACACTTATTTTCTACAGGATTATGTTATCTCAAAACATAATGTATTATTCTATGCAGTAAAATTACTGCAAACAAAATCATAGTATTTAGTAAAAATAACACAAATTTATTAACCCTCTTGTGTCACTATTAGACTATCAATGAGCCTGGGATTGTTGCATTTAGTAGCAGTTAAGCTGTCTTTACAATTTAGCAGCCTAACTGCCCAATATTTTCTAACCGTTTCCTTTGTTTTATTCATACACCACGTACACTCCAGATGTCCTCAAGATGGCAATGTTTCAAAGCACCAGGGTGATGCAAGGTCGCATGGCACACTGAAGCACTTTTAATACTGAGTTAATTGTTCCTGAAAGTACTCATCAAATAATTCATATCAGCAGATTCTCCTCTCTGAGCACCTTCCAGGGAAGTGTGGAAAGTGCACAACACATCAGCAATGAACTCTTGGCCAGCTGACACATTTTATCAGCCTCTGCAGGCCTGCACCAATTGCTTGTTCCAATGCAGTTCTGCATGTTTAGTGATATTTGTGAGATGAACTGTGGTGAGTTTGGGCAGCAGACTGTGGACTTTAGCATAAAAAATAATTATTGAACATTTGCACATACAAAACAAGGAATGTTGCTTAATTTTAAACAGAGGAGCAGACATTTATGGAATGTTTTCTTGAACCAGTCATTGTTGGTAATCAATATGCAACTGATTGTGTTCACAGGGGCC
>NW_010291626.1:7542-9954 GCF_000700745.2 Antrostomus carolinensis | reverse complement strand
AGTGAAACTAGAAATATTCCAAAACATTTCTGTTTAATATGACAGGCCAGAGCATATGGAGTTAACTATTAACTCTGGTTAACTGTTGAAAATAGGAGAGATTCAGAAGCGTAGCAGATAATTTAGCATACTTCATAGTTCACAGTTATAATAGATCATCTGTCAAAAGTCTGAGAAGAATGAAATCTTTACAAAGTAAGGCCAGATCTTAAAAAGTAAGTGGCAAAACATTTTGCCAAGCTGAAAGCTAGGAACATTTTTCCATTGCTGCCATCAACCACATACATATTGGGTAGGAGCCAGTCAGTCTCAATAAGCAAACTGGATGCTGACATTTACACTAGAGAAAGAGGGGCAAAAAGCCAGCCCTGAGATCAGAGGGAAGGAGTTGGAAGATTCACAGAGATTGACTGAATTCAGAATAATAGAGATGTGCTGCAGCTTTATGGATAAGCAAACAAAAACTGCAATGTTTTGAAGCACATGGTTTCCTGAAAGATTACAAAGAACAACAAGGTGTGAAAGAATTTGATTGATCTGACTGTAAAAAAGACAATTCCTTACTATTTGATATTTGGGGTTGTAGTTAATTTGTAATGCAAGCCAGAAATGACGATTTTTATCAGCCTCAGGAAGTTGGGAGTATGGCAGTGCTGCCCATAGCAGCAGGATACTGACAATACTGGCATCTGATTGAGACAACGTAAAATACAAATTGCATACACAGTTCTTCATTCATTTTTTTTTTACTGCTGTGCTCTAATAATGACATTCATATCTAGCCTTGTTCCTCCTTTTGCATCATAAGATATGCTGCTGGATATCAGTCTGTCTGAGAAGGTTATTTTATTGACAGGTCCAAGTCTCTCCAGAGAAGATAGGCAAAACGGTCCAAAGTTCCTCTTACTTAGGTCTAGTATATCATCTAGTATTTTTATAACACAGACAGCTAGTACTTGCTTTCCACTAAATAAATGTCCACCTCCAGTCTAAGACACAGTTGAAATAGAGTGCCATTTCTCCTTGCGTTGATTCTGAATTCAGCATAAGTATAGAACAGGTCTTCACATTATCAAAATCTGTTGCTACCGAGACGAGTTTTCTTCACTGTTTTCCACAGCTGCTGTTTCACCAACATCAATTTTATCAAGCCCTGTGACAGAGGGCCTTCCTGATGCCCGGAAAATGTTGGCAAAATTAATGGACAGCACTTCCAAATTTCTGGGCACCTGAATGGATGACCACTGGCCTAGCCACTGTGGATTAGTGGTCACATTTTTACTTCCAGTATGAACTATTAAAACACACTTTTTCAAATTTTTTCTTTCATGCTGGTCAAGAACAGAGGGCCCAGCCCTCTGTTATTCTTAGCTTCCAGGGGTACTTCTTAACAGTGCTGTGCCCGCTACACTTGCTGTGCTTTGTGGCACATCAGATTCAAACTCTGCACTGCAAATCACCAAGGTTTTTCAAAAGCTGCAACAGTTAAAATAAATGCATGAGGACTGTGAAAATTGGACAGGAAGAGAGATGGAAATAAGAAAACAATGCCAGTCATTTTGAAAAATATTTTTCTGTATTTGAAATTTCAAATACAATTTATGCTCCTGAGCTTGCATATTGTTGCTTTTGAGTTTTGCTTCCTTGATTTAAAGTTTCCATGGAAATCCTCTGCTAATAATTATTTTGCTATGCTTCTAATTACAATCCCACTGCAAGTCTTGCCAGTACCGCAGCAACCTCCCTTCACAGAATATCACATAGAGAAAGAAAGAGAAACCATTCAGCAAAAGCAAAAAGGAGAATCTAGTAAAATCAGAAATGCAGCTCAGCTAAAAATTACAAAATCTGAGCAATATATACGTACAGTCTGTTTATGACAGACAATAATTTGGTGTTGTTAAGTGCAATCTGGTTTTGTCTGTCTTTTGGGTTTTTTTAATTTGTTTTTTTGCTTGGGTTTTTTTGTTTGGTTGGTTGTTTTTTTTTCCCCTCTCCTCATTTTTAGGTTTCATTTTCCAGGCTCAGGCTCTGTGTAAATACAGTTCTTTCTGGAAAGTTGTCAGAAATCTCATTGGTCTTCTGCATTTTTTTTTCAGGAGAGGATGCCAAAAAACATTAGGTCTTCTTATTAAGGAATTCTTGTCTGTCTATCATTTCCAGGAGACTGGCTGCAAAACATATTAGAATCAAGAAATATAACCTGAGATTATAAATTAAACACAAAGATTTCGCAATAGAGGCAAATCACCACTGGACCAAACTACCAAGGCCAATGGTGGGTTCTCACCACTTGGCAGAGACAGGGTACCTGCCTGAAAAGTGTGTGTAAGCCAAACAAGTTTTTTACTTTTACAGAAGTTATTGGATGAAGGACCAATGCCTGTGAAACAGTTTATGTAGCCCACTTCT
>NW_010291626.1:0-7531 GCF_000700745.2 Antrostomus carolinensis | reverse complement strand
CCCTAAACTTCAGCATAAACCAAGTTAGAAACCAAATTATCCCTTCCAGAATCACGGAAGTGTCTATTACAACACTCTGCCATCACTGTGTGCTAGGCTGTAGTTGGAGCAGTTCTTCCTGGAGGCATGACAAAGTGATGGAAGGAAGGGCTGATAAAAATGCAGCCCAGATGCATTAAAGCTCGGATATCCCACTGCTCACCTATCTCTAAATAGGCTATGTGCTCCCTGATACATGCATATATAGTGCCATCACTAGGTGCAGAAAAAGGGCAGAGCATTGAATCTGCTTTGACCTTAGGATACCACAGTGTCTCAGAGCCACGGAACTACACTTCTGTTTGACTCTCTGACATTGAACCTGGGGAAAAAGACTGCCCACACTGGGACTTGCAGTTTTTTAGTGGTGGTAGATCAGCAAGTATTTTCCTTGAAAGATATAAAGTTCAGGAAGCATTGTTTCTCTTGGACAGTTCACTCCAGATGCTCTATCTCCTAAACTTTTATCAATCCTCCTATGTGTCATGAAAAATTTACTTGTGTGATATCTTTAGCTTCCATTGCTCATCAGAGCCATACAGCAGCATCCTGCTAGCACTGTCCTACATCAGTAAGAAAGTGACAGAACGGGTAACCTGTAACTCTTTAGAAGAATAAGAAAACAAGAGGAGATCTCTTATTCAACATTTGTTTCTTATCTGGTTTCCTTCTATCTTTCATGTGCCCTTATTACGCAGTTACAGAATTAAATTGACACTTTTAGCATGTTCATACTGTCTCATGTAGTCCACTGTACCCACATCAAAACAGTCACTTTTGCTCTCTTTTACATAGAGCACTAAGAGCAGAGGAAATTTCAAAAATTTAATGCCAAAATAGGGGCAATTTTTAAAGCAATCAAACCATATGGAGAAAGGATTGAAAAATTGCCAGTTGCTGGGATTGGCACTTCTACATAAATATTGTACATTCATTATGTTGACTACATAGTAACCACTAGCCATCCTTTCTTTGTGTTAAAACAGCTTTTGCAGCCACCTGCCCTAACTGTGAAATGTAGGAAGTATGCGAGTTCCTACTCTTTACCAGTTTGTTCCACAAATACAAAGTAAAATTAACAATATACGATTTAAAAAATTGTCACATGTGACAATTGAAGAAATGTATCCATGTCTTCCTGTTTTGTTGTCATTGGTCTCTGTTTTTCAGATACCAAACAAGTAATTATTCTTGGCTGCGTATCTGGAATAGTTGGTCTTGCAGTCCTGGCACGTCTGACTTTCTTATGTAGAAAGGAAAGGTAAGATTCAATTGAACTGAAAACACAAATGAACCTGCTAAAGAAACAGCAAGTGTTATGACCTTTTTAATATTTTTTTTCTCAATGACAAAAAAATCAAACATGATATTTTCCTGCTACTATCTTTTCTGAAAAACATCAGGTGTAAATAGTTCTTGTGTCCTGCCAGAAGACTATGAAGCAAAGTTGGAATTGTATTATCAGGACATGCAAACATGTGATTGATTAATTGACTGATAAGGAACAGGACTTTTTGGTCAAAATAATTTATTTGTTGAGTGATAAGGCTACCTGATTAAAAGTGTTCTGTTTCAGAAGAGGTGTGCTCATGATACGAATAGGTAAATTTGATGTATCATCTAAGGAATGCATTGCATGATACTGTAATTTTCCATCTGTCTTTGAACATATTCCCACTTTTAGGCATGCATGAATTTGCTTTGAGAATGCTTATATGTCTCTTGTGCCAAAGAGGTGAATAGAATTTTAAAGATATATCAATTTACTGCCCATTCACAGAACCTTTCTACCACAGAGAAATAAACTTGCTATTAAAACTACTACATTTTTAAAAGAAATCTCTACAAAATGTTACATGGCTAGTAAATTACTTCTTTGAGGTTTAAGTCTTTTGTTTTAAAAGGCTGTTATGATTTAGTATATTCTGTATATAATTCGTTCTATTAGGCAGTGCTAACAAGACACTTAAAAAATATTTTTGGCTCCCTGCCTTTCTAACAGGTTCATCATTACAGAGACTCTTGAAACAGAGCCCAGTATGATAGCCATGTCAATCACTGATAATACAGCCCGTTGATTCTGAGCTCAATCATCAAGTAACTGTGCCTTATCCATTAGAGAGCCAGAGACACTGATAAATTTTGCCCCTTCTTTAAATCACATAAGCACTGTTCTCTACATTTCACAGAGAACACTCACCCCCAAAACATCTTTTCTTCCTCCTCTGTAAAAAAAAAAAAAAAAAAAAAAATCAACACAGGGTAGATAACTGCAGCACTGAATGTTTTTGCATACATAAAAATGCATAGAAAAAGGACACCTCCTGTATTTGCCAAATTTTACACACATCAGATTCCTACATATAAAACCAACTGGTTTAAAACACTTCTATTACAGCTGCGTAGGCTTCTCACATTTGGGAGCAGCTTACAGAACTGCTACTCTAGACTCACCACTGGACATCAAAAACTAATTAAAAAAATAGAATTAAGCCATCAACCCTTATAAACTCTTGTATATTTTGCAAGATATAAGTAATATATCTTGCAATATATATCTTGCAAAATTACCAAGGGTAATTTTCATATGCTACCAAAAGCATATTTTTTTAATTAAAAAAAAAATTGAGTTAATTCAATAAAGTCCATAGCACTCAGAGGGGCTGTATATTTGGACAGCAATAGTGGATGCAGTCCTTTGTATAGCAGTAACAAATTTTGAACAGATAATTTTTTAATTAGGGAAGGCTTATTAGACAAATATTGAATCATGAAAGTCTGTCATCTACTATATACTCTTCTGGATCTCAGGGTAAATATAACTCTATGATAAGTCATACGTTTTATATAAGAAGGGAAAGACATGGTCCTATATACTGTAGATCTTTGAAAACCTCTGCCTCTGCACCCAACTCTGACAACCATCCAGAAAAGGAGCTGCTCTTGGTGTTCATAGCTAGGACCATACTTATGTAGTAAGATAGAGTGAAGTATCTTAAAAAGCAGCAAGTGCACTAGAAATATACAAAAATCCTAATCACTGAATGCTATGTGCTCTTAGATTTCATTCTCCTTTAATAAACAAACAGAAAAACAAGGGCTATATTTTCAAGCTTTTCCCAGACACCTTTCCATTCTAAAAGTGAAAGGTAAGTTTCTCAGCCAATCACATGATTCTGTGAGCAGAGATATGGGGAGGGGGGGGGGGGGTAGAATTACACTAGAATAAAAATTGCAAGAAATCAAAATACCAAGGTGCTCAGTAAATTGGTTTATGCTTTTCCCTCTCAGTTAGTTGTGAGGGTTGCTAGGTAGTTGCAAATGTTATCTACTAATATTCTGGTAATATGTTTCTCTTAGCAAAAAAAAGCCAATGTAAGGTCCAGAATTTACCACTGAATTTACCGAGTTCCCTGCTCACTCAGACTTATTTCCTCTGTCTTTTTTGTCCTTAAATCCAACCTTCTTTCCAGACCCATCATTATCAGTGTTTTCAAAGCAGTAACATTTGCCCAGTTTCTCCTTTTGTTCCTATAATTTAGACCATCATAATAGAAAACAGAAACTGATTATTGCATGTGGTTAATAGTAAACCTTCAGTATTCACTAATTTAATCAAATTTTGCTCAAATATAAGGAGTGCTAGATATCCTTCAGTCACTACTTTTGGTAATTTAAATATTTTGAATCTTCAGTAGTGTATGACAGGGGAGGGATTTTGCTCCTTGGGGAAGTTACACAGAACTGGTACTTTAAAAATTGGTGCAACACTACTATTCCACCTAACCCAATATTTTTCTTATCTTGATCTCAGCAATGACATGATGGTAACTACTTTAACAGTAATCTGTAGCCTGTTTTTTTTTTAAAAAAAATCTTTCTCTTTGTCTTTTCTTCCAAAGACACAAAGGCAACCAGAAACTTGTTTCAGAGGTTCCAGTTGTATCTGAACAAGAAACAATGAGATTCCAGAGGAGTTTTTAATGAAATACAGAAAAAGCATAGCAGAGGATTAAATCATCCACAGCAACAAAGGCAGACTTTCCAAACATGAACAACGGTTTTAGACAGTATGCTATCATTTGATTTCTGCTTTCAATATAATGAGTGTTGAATTGTATGGGAAGTGCTAACCAGCTTCCTCGGATTATATCATGGCAGGCTTAGCCTACTGTCTAGCATGAGCAAAGGATAATGCTGCTGAAAGCATCATTCCCAAAGTTACAGGCATTAGTTTCTTCTAACAGTCGCATCTCTGCCAGCAGAACCAGAGTTCTGACAAAATCAAAAGAGTTCATGATTTCACTGCACTTTTCTTCTTTTACTTGAAAGCTAGTAAAATGAAAAGAATCCTAGTCAACTATGCTAGCCATTATCTGAGAAATATTTGTCTTCTCTGGGGCCACATAAGGCTGATTTAGATAGATGTGAAAGGGGATGATCAGTCACATGGACTACTGCCAAGTCAGGTTGAATTAACAGATTTGGGGTTTTTTTTTTTTAGTAGAGAGGGAGAGATGCTGAAGATATTTAAACACTGCATTCTTACATTTTGTCAAGTCTCTGAATACAGACTCAAAATGACATTTCTGTTTCAGTTCTGACCCAATTTTAAAAGGATACAGCTGCGGGGGAGGGAGGGGAAGTACTCGGAAAATGAAACCTTTCCTTCCAGGTTAACTTACAATGATTTTTTTTTTAAATCCATCTTTATTCAACTGTCCAATTAGAGTCCATCTTCAAAACAAAAAATCTGTTACCTGTACTGGACACGTTTTGCAAAACTTGCAATGTTTTCCTTGAATAACTGCACCATGCGTACTGTTTCTTTTTTAATATCTAGCTGCATTACAGTGTGTTTCATTATCTTCATTAAAAAGTGATTTCTGAACTACTACCTTGCATAGAATCCTTTTACAAAAAAAAAAAAAAATCACCATTTCCTTTTGCCTACATTCCAAAGGGTTTGTGAAATCAGTTCTGTATCGTGCAACTCTTTTCAATAGTGAAAGAATTACTAACTTTTGCAGGTTGTTTCGTTTGGGTTTTCTAAGGTCATTAATTCATAAACTACTGGAAATCATGGAGGTTTCAAAAAGCAAGGACAAACTATGTTCCAAATGTAAAAGAAAACTATATGCATGAAACAGTACAGATTTTACATTAATAATGGGAACAAGACTAATTGAAAGATATGCCTCAGATCATGTATTACAAAGTATAAAATCATTCATTACTTATTTGCTGCCATTGCTGTTGCCAGTGTTGCTGTTTGTAAAGAGAGACCACAAGCAGAAAATTAAAAAATGAGAACAGTGATCTCGCATACATTAAGTTGAAATACAAAACATCTTGTTAAAAAAAAAAACTTTGAAAGAAGACAGAGGAATGATCACTGGCAACAAACTGGCTGTCCATTGCCACTGTACTACAGTTAAAAAAAACACAACCTGCATACAACTGATTACTGGAGGAAGTGGGCAGAAGAACAAACAAAGGTGATTTTGCTGGAAGACTGAACTGGCCTTTTGGAGATACATAAGGTTGATTTTGTTAATCATAGAATGGTATGGGTTGGAAGGGACCTTAAAGATCATCTAGTTCCAACTCCCCTGCCATGAGCAGGGACATCTTCCACTAGACCAGGTTGCTCAAAGCCTCATCCAACCCTGCCTTGAACACTTCCAGGGAGGAGCAGCCACAGCTTCTCTGGCCAACCTGGGCCAGTGTCTCACCGCTCTCACAGGAAAGAATTTCTTATTCAGATATCATCTCAATCTCCCCTCTTCCAGTTTCAAGCCATCACCCCTCATTCTGTCACTTCCCGCGCTTGTCCAAAGTCCCTCCCCAGCCTTCCTGGAGCCCCTTCAGGCACTGGAAGGCCACTAGAAGGTCTCCCCAGAGCCTTCTCTTCTCCAGGCTGAACAGCCCAAACTCTGTCTGTCCTCATAGGAGAGGTGCTCCAACCCTCTCACCATCCTTCCTTATCAGTACAGTGTTAAAAATCTGTAAGCCTTCTCTGTTCCAGCATCCTCAACGAACAGAACAGGTAAGATATTGGGTGAACAGGTAACACAGTGGGGTCTCAGTCCTCAGAGAGGAGAATTTCGTCTGTCATTAAATCAGAAAGTAGTAATGTCTCATATGTTGTTAGACAGCATATACCACAAGGAAGTGCTGCATGCATGCACAAATGACTTGTAAAGGAACGCTGGCAGCACTCAATGTCAGTAGCTTAGACTGGGAAGGGAATATATGGAATGAACTAGAACTTTGGTCCTCCTGAAAAATTTGTACGTTAATCAAACACAGATTTCTATGAATCAGAATTATTCAGCTTAGCCCATCATAAACAAAGCAGTGGTAAAAACAAACTTCTTCCTTCTGGTTGGTCTTGCTAACTCTCCATGACAGCAATCTCTAACTCTCTAGTTTATACACACACGTGCATGTGTGTGCGCGCACATATACACACACGCATATACTCAGTGGCAACAAAATCATGTCTGCTCACAGCACTCTTGTGCAACCAAAAGTCAGGATCAGAAACTGTAGCAGAATTTGTGAGCCAAATAACTGAACATACTTTTATGTTGTCTGGGTTAGAAGGAACTAAACGTTTCCACATTTACCATTAAAAAAAAAACAAACAAGAAAACCAAACTAACAGAACACTGCTATTGTTTTCAATATTTCATCAGCTTTAAAATTCTACAATCACTAGGAATTCAGCTCAAAGAAATAAGAATGTGGCACACTATTATGCTGCAATATTAAAATATATATGTAAAGCCATGCTACTATATAATCCTTTTTCTGCTTTTTATATATATCACAAAGGCCAAAAGAAATTTAAGCACCTGTTTCACCTCAAAATCAACCTGACAGCTTTATATGATTGGAAGTTTCTGCATGCTAAAAGTGAGATATACCATAGCACGTACCGATAGAACAGTTGAAGCCTACAAACCGCACTCTGTTTCTTCCTCTTTGAGAGTAGCAAAATTGCTCTCTCCCCTTTAGATGTCTGAAGGTGCCATGCCATTACATAGCTATGGTGTACAGGTGCTACAAGGACAAGAACATTTGCTCTCCTTCTGTTCCTGACAAAACCCGTGTTAACTTCCTGTACGTGTTTTTTGCTGTTGGTGGTGGGGGTTTGGTTTTCGTAGGGGTTGTTTTTTTGGTTTTTTGGTGGTTTTTTTTTTTTGGGGGGGGGGGGTTGATGGGTTTTTTGTTGTTGTTTTTTACCAAACAAGCACTGCCATTGCTAAAACTTCTCACGGGTCAGCTAACAAGCTTTTGTAGCAGTTTGGACAATGCCTTTACAATGTACCACTTTGACTTTTTTTTCCCCCTTTGCTGCTGCTCTTGCGGCTCCCCCGCGTGTTGGCCGTTGTGTTTTTGTGTTTGTCTCTCTGCACGTCTGTATCGCTGTGGGTACGTGTCTACTCGCATTCCCAAACGTTCGGGTGCGTGTCCCCGCGCCCCT
>NW_010291625.1:0-6012 GCF_000700745.2 Antrostomus carolinensis | reverse complement strand
AAAACCTTGCCACGCAAACCCAATACATTGGGTAAGACCAAAACCATCTGGTATTTATCTCCCTTTTCCTTACAAAACTCCTGGAAGGTTTCTCAGTTCTGTCTTTCATTATGTTTTTTAACATAATGTTTCTTATTGCCTGTGTGAGACCATTTTATATATTTGAAGGTCTCCATCATCTCTATTCTAGACAGACTCATGTTTCTGAGTATTAATACTTTCTGGACCTCTTTCATCCTTGTTTCTTTTTCAATAGATTGCAGACTATCACTAGTTTATCTACATTTTTCTTAAAGAAAATAAGTGAAAGTGGACTGACCTCTTACTGTGTTTGAGACCTTATTAATTCTGAATAGACTGTCAGTATTTTCCTTTTCCTTCATTCAACGCTCTTATTAATCCACTACAGAATAAGATTTTCCTTTCTTTGCAATAGTATCACATTGCTGAATTATGTTTACTTCTTTGTCCTCTACTATCTCCAAATCCTTTTTCCACAGTACTGAGCCCAGGCAGTTATCCCCATTTTTGTATTTGTGTATCTGATTTCGCCTTTCCAAGTGAAGCATTATTTTCATCATCAAATTCCATCATTTAAAAATTGCTTTTAAGAACATCTGACATTTAAATCCTATCATCCAAACTAGCTGCAGCCACTCCCTGGCTGCTTTCATCTGTGGTTTTTACAAGCACTCTGTGTGTCAACATCCCAGTCATTACCGGATAGAAATGGGCCCTCAGTGAACTTCTGTATGATCTAATTCCTTAGTTCTCTAATGAAAACAAAATTTGCCCTGCATCAGAAAACTCATAGATCTGTATTGTGGATAATCTGAGTGCGAGGGTATCTGGGTCCTAAAAATCAGCTGTCAGTGGTGGAGCCATGATATAAGTAAATTGGAGTTTTTCAATTGAAAGTGGTGCCACTTTCTTGCTTATTCCAAAATTGTAATACAGTTATATGTAGAAAATTATAAGGGACTGACTTTAAGATTCAACTCTAATTTCACTCAATTTTTGTCATAGAATATTATTTGAATTAGGCTAGACTATTAAATTTTGAATTAAATCCTTACTACACTCATGTCTATCATTAAATCCAGTGGAAGGAGAATTACATTCCTCAACACAAGTTCCAGAGAAATCTGGTGATCTGCTAGGAGAAGCAATATATAACAGAAAAGAGTATTTATTATAAATTGTAAATGGGACTATATATAATTGATTTGTTCTTCCAAATCTTGACAGAATCTCTCTTAATTGTCAATCATTTCATAGGCTGCTGTACATTTTATTACTCTGATCATAAAGAACTCCACTAATGCTCTGTATTTTACTTTGCTGGACAGACACTGAAATGTGCTTTTCATTAATCCGAGACAGACAGATTGCTCATGTAACCTGTGATAGGGAAGCAGTTATATCAGGTTATATGTAGTAGCCCAAAGAACACAGAAATTCCAGAATAGCTTGGATGTAAGCTAACATAGTAAACTAAAGCAAAAAGCATATTCTAAACACATTATACATGGCTACAGACAGTGTAACGATTAAGGTATAAGCAGGCTCTTTATTTTTCAGACCTTTTGAAAGTTCTCAACTGTACTGTGTATATTTCTTTTAATATAAGCTGCCTAGAGTCTGTCATTAGCCAGTGGAATGAATATCTGGAAAGGAAAAACCAGCTGGAGCAGTGGTTAGAGAAACTGGATCACAAAGTGGAACAGCCTTTAGAACCACAGATCGGTCTGAAGGAGAAGTTTGCTCAGCTGGACCACTTCCAGGCTATTGTTTCTGAGATAGAGGATCACTCTGGTGATTTACAACAACTCATTGAAAAAGCTACGGAACTGTATGAAAAAACAGAGGATGATTCTTTTGGAGAAGCAGCTCAAGAAGAACTAAAAACACAGTTTAATGACATCACGACTGTAGCCAAGGTGAGATAAAGGCAAAGGCTTCTTTTTTAAGTAAAATGTTTAGACATCTGTATTATAAGGCTGAAATTTTAATTTTCATAACTTTTTTTAGTAACTGAAGGATTGACTGTGTTTGAATAGTTTTGCCTTTTGTTATGGTTGAGTCTAACAAAAAAGTTGGATGTAATTTACTACAGTTCACTGGAATGCAAAAAAGTTCTTGAGAATTTTAATTGGTATGTTTATGATTTTTGAGGAGTGGAGGGCATATATTTTATTCCTAGTTTCATATATACAGATGTATTTTATCTAATTCTTTGTCATTCATTCCTAGCACTTTTTTTTTTTTTTCCACCTGGAAAGGGAAAAGTGATATGCCTCC
Organism: Antrostomus carolinensis; assembly: GCF_000700745.2. NCBI lineage: Eukaryota > Metazoa > Chordata > Aves > Caprimulgiformes > Caprimulgidae > Antrostomus > Antrostomus carolinensis. The sequence continues at coordinate 3,711 of NW_010291625.1, read as the reverse complement.
CTGAGTAGAAAATGTATTGTCAGAAAGATAAATCCTATTGTCAGAAAGATATATGCCCATATTTTGTGGTGTTTCAAGCCACTAAACACTGCACATGCTATACAGGTGTTCTGTTTGGTTTCTAAGGAAAGATACATGAGCTCCCTGAGACCTTCTGCCAACCAGATCATGACTAGTTACTGAGTTACTATCTGCACCTTCTCAGCTAATAGAAAAGTTTGCATCAGGACAAGGCCACATAGTAACAGATTAATGTGAGAGCAAAGTAAACACTGTATATAAATTCAGTAATCTGATGGAAGTGTGATTTGCATTATCATTTATTGAGGATAATGCTGATGGCCTATATGTAATTAATCAATAGTCTATATATAAAAAGAGTGCCAAATTTTAAAAAGAAGTGGTATATCTAACAAATTATCTGTTAGGAAAAATGTTAAATCTAGGGCATATGAATTTACCTCTTTAGTAAAACACTGCATTTTTCTTACTAAACTTGGTAAAGGAAAGTCATTATATGGAATCAGGCAGTTTGAGTTTGGATTTGTTGTTTTGTTTTGTTTTGTTTTGTTTTTATTTGTGGGATAAAATATACTATTATTACCATTCCTTTATTGCTTTAAAAATAGACCATATTATAGCTCTCTCAGGTGTATCTAGTCTGTAATTACCATCTATTCAAACACTATTTTGTTTTTATTATGAAATTCTGATATCTTTTTTTTTTTTTTAATGGATATAGTAAGCTGTGAATCTGGCTTCTAGAGAATCATTGAAGTTTCATCCTCATATAACTCCATTTTTTTCAGTGTCATTAAACCTGGAGCAATACAAAGGTTACTGACTCACTCAATACAATGATTTTAAACTTGTGTGAATAAGAGTGTCATAAGTGAGCATGAGTGTTCTTCTAAAATCAATATGCATAAATAAATGTAATTTCTTAAGCAAGAAAGACAGCTTTGCAGTCTACCTTGTGAGAGAATAGCACTTACTGCATCTGGTAGAAGCTATTGCCACCAGAAGAGACCAACTGAAGTTGCACTTTGCCTCCACTCTCCCTCTCTACTGGTGCTGTATTTTGGTGTGAGCAAAGTAAAAAGGGGTGTGTGGTTGTTTTCCCTAAGGCGCTTTTGCTTCACTATGAAGCTATCTATTTTGTTGAGAGTCAGGCACAATGTGGACATTTTCTTACTTTGTTGTTGCATAAAAATGCATTAAGATATAAAAACTTTGAAGATTTACTTTAGGTCATCTTTGTTTAGCTAGTAACCGTCCACTGTCTCATTGGTCTGACACATTCTGAGAAATAATGATTATTATTTTCAGAGGGAAAAGTAGGGCTTATTAATCTAACTTAATTTTTTAAATCATTAGTTGAATGTTGAGTTATCAAAAATGAAAAATAACTGGGGTTTAATTCATAAATGATTTAGTTTGAAATTGATTTAAGGACACTTAGATCTAGAGTATACTCAGAGGAGTAAAAAAGTATTTGATTAGCTCAGTTAACTTTTGGTTAGTTTTGATAAACATTCCTGAGTATTATCTGACAAAAATGTAAGAACAAATCTACTCAATCAGAGCAAAGGCAAATCTAGACCAGTAAACTATTTCACCTTTCACAGTAAGGTAAGCTGGCCCCACTTGAAGCTTACAATAGAAAGCTAAGATGGAGCCATGAAGCTGTCATATATCTATGTCAAGGCAAAGAGTCTTCCAGGGCTGCAAGGCAGGTGGCTGGGGATGACCACCACTTCTGATCTGATGGTTAAAATGGGACTCAGTACCGTAAGAACCCTTGCACTTTTGAACAGCAGAATTCCTCATTTGTGGTCTTTGTATGGGACATCTCTCTGACTCTGCTTAGCATTTATAAAGACCTGGTGCTTCCAAATAAGAGCTGTTTCTGGGAACATGCAGCTGCCTGGGAGGACTCATGGGTGATCTGTAAGACTCTCTCCAGGGGTACTGGGAAAAGCATGTCAGAGTTGTACAGCTGCAGCTTTGACATCTATTAAACCATACATTTTGTTATAAAGGATGTGTTAAAGTACATTTTTGCATACATTTTCAGAAGACTTCATCTTTTGCCCCAGCAGAACACCCCTGTCCAGATCAACCTCAACCAAACCTTGTGCAGTGTAGCAATGTGTTCTGCTGCTATAAGTGTTGCTCTATTTGGCATTCAAATGGATGCTATAGAGTCAGACCAGCACTCTATACCACTGCATGCTTAAAGCAAGGACAGTATTTAAGCACTTTTTTTTTTTCTTTTCATCTGAATGATAGGAGAAAATGCGGAAAGTGGAAGATATTGTGAAGGATCATTTGCTATACCTTGATGCTGTGCATGAATTCACAGACTGGCTCCATTCTGCAAAGGAAGAGCTGCACCGCTGGTCCGATGCATCTGGAGATACATCAACCATAGAGAAAAAGCTGGCCAAAATCAATGTAAGATAAGTTAGTTTCCATTATTTCAACTACAGTTCAGACCCTATGCTTTAAAATAGGCCAGAGCCAAAAAGTTGTGGAATCTTGCTCTTTTGTGTATTTGAAATGGTAATTGCTTTTCAGTGAGCTGAAAGCAAGCTTTCTAAGCTATGTTTTGTTTTTACCTCCCCTCCCATGTTAAACTGATGGAGTAAAAAGCATGACTAGACCTGAGTCAGCCACAGCAGATAGAGAAAAAATGTGCTAGAGCGGAAGGCCAGTGGCATCACAAAAGAATGTGGCTTAGGTGATTAATGAATGCTGCTCTGTCCTCATCCCCAAATATGTTTTCTCTATGAGCAGAGTTGTCTCAATCATTCAGAAACAACCTTTTCTGATTTGCATGAAATGGAGATGCATAAAGCAGTGCAAGGATTGTTCTTCCCAAACACAGCAGAAATGTGGATTGCTTCCCCTTGTACACCCTTCTCCTTACCCTGGCATCTACCCGAGGCATTTGGGTACCTAAGAAAGTTACGTATTCCTGAATGCAACATCAAAACAGACTGCATGCTTTGCTGGTGCCTGATGTTTACTTTCATATACCCATGCTGGCAACATTTTACTCTGCTCGTAAAGGTGGGAGAGTGGGCCAGTGAACAGACTATTAGATGAGGATTTAGGATACTCGAGATCAAATGACAGATTTGTTGTACACTCTTGGATAGTTTTCAGTCTCCTTTGTGTTCAAGCTCCCCATTTATAAAATGAGGAAGGGAGGAGTTTGTAGCTTCCAGCTCGTAAGACTAACAAAAGAATAAATAACATACACTGGCATGCAGTGATTGGGATGATATTTATATTCTCCAGCTCCTTAAACTGAAATCTCCCAAAATTCCCTTGTAGCACATGTAAGATTGAAATAGGGCACTGTAGAAAGAATCTGCTTCTGGGGAAAAAAAAAAAAAAAGAAAAGAAAAAAAAAAGAGACATGTGCAACCAATTACTGCACATCACAGATCATGGGTAGGCTGTAAAATACTTTTTCTGAGCAGCACGGTCGTGTTCTGAAAACTGCTGTGAGCAGCTACATCCATGTTTCTCATGTAAAAGATCGCAGCGAAGTTATTATTTTCCGCCTCTTAACCTACACAATATTTTTCAGAATCTAAAAGAAGTTCTTTCACCCCCCAGCTTATGGAAGTCTCAGAATCGCTGTGCAGTCAGGGTACAGCCCGCACAGCCTCATGCCCGAGGTTTACTTCCACCCGTCCT
>NW_010291624.1:0-12162 GCF_000700745.2 Antrostomus carolinensis | reverse complement strand
TAATATGATTTAATATAATAATATATTGTATTTAAATATAGAACATATTTTACAAAATATATATTTTATAGATTTTGTTTGCGTATATATATATAAAGTATTGTCAAGATAGACACTTTTTAAAAATTAGATCCTCTCTCTGCAGAAAAGAAATATGGGAAGAAATATACAATAAAAATGGAGCCCTTTGTGAATGAAAATGGATTTATACTTCAGGTTGTACTTGAAGTATAGGGCATAAACTACTCAGCAGTGCTTGCTCTTTGATTATTGGTTCTGCAAAAGCAGTTACCATGAATGAATACTGCAATTAGTGCCTGTTCCCACCTCTCCCTTTTCCAGTTTTGATTTCGCATTCTCAGAGTGTGGTGCATACATCTGTGTATATGATCCCATGCTAATGCAACCCATTCTAATGCATCATTTGAAGGACTTTTCATTCTTTCTTGCCCCTGATTTTATGCCTTCTTAAATTTGTAACACCCAGTTTAATTCTGAGTTGGCTCTTACTATTGGAATAAATTCTTGTCTGTATAAACCTGTTATAATGCAAAATGACAAGGGGATCCTGAGTCCTCAAGTGGTCAGTGTGAAAAACTTCTGAAGGCCCAGGCATGTTGGTGAAGGACAAAGCGTATGTATTTACTTTCTGACATATCACATAAGTGTTGTCAGAATTTTGCTCTTAATTTGATTTGTGGCATTCCATTAACAGTTATTCTGTGTACCGGGAGAACAATAACTAATGATTCCCAGACGCGCAGAACAGGACAGGCACTGTTTGGCAGAACACAGATTGTACTTTACAGACAGGATCTATTCATATTAATCAAATGATATCTAGTCTGAAATTACTTTTAGCTAATGAATTCTTATTCTTAGGTTAACCATATTACTTCCAGGTAGCATGCTCTTCTAATTCTGATTATTGTTAATAATCAAACACTAGATGTGTGGATTTCTGTCTTTCAGAAAGAGAAATGATGCTCTTGATTGATCTTATTTTAAGTTGTTCTTAGTGTTGAATTTACGATGTTAGGGGTTAGAAATGGGGTGGCAAAAGTTCATGGATTTGCTTTTTGATTTAAGCCTTTATAAGGATGGACGTGTGCAGTGAATGAGCTAAAAAATGTGAATTCAATTGTGTGAGTTTCAGGGCTTAATTATTCAGGACATCATTTTGTGATGGAGAACTTCCTTAAGGCCATCAGTAGTAAGAGTAAATGAGTAGCACTTACTTCACCTTGAATATGTGCTGTTACTGTGATGCTTTTGTACATGGCTGTGTTTTTAATGGAATACCTGACTAAAATCCTCCTAATTTGTAGCTTGTTAAATATAAGCTAAGATGTTGAATGATGTAGAAGAAATTTAAATTGGGAGATTTTACAAGATGCAATTTGTTTTCCTAGCAGAAATAACATCTATTGTAGGATGCTAAAGAGCCATGTTGCACTGTAGAAGCTCTTCTCCAGTGCTGAAGAGACTTGAGCAAGAGGAGGCTCCCAGCAGGGAGTTCCTGTAAGGCAGGAGGAGTCTGCTGTTGTGGAACCAGTGGTTTGACAGCTCCCAGCTGCACCTCTGTGCTTACCAGGCTTTGCTCAGGTTTCACAGATGCTGCCAGGCCTGGTGTAACTTAGGGTGAGAATCCTGCTCCTTTAACTTATGGTGGGCTAGTTTGGGGTTTTTAAAATCCATTTTTAATTTTCTGTGTTAGTTGCCACCATCAGGGTCTGGTGCTTGTATGTAAACAACTTACCTCTTCCTGGTGCTGTGGTTTTTTGGCCATGAAGCTCACATCCTCTGACACTGCTTTTCTGTGAGCAATGCTTACATGTTGTTTCAGATGTGATGCTTTATTTTCTTCTTGTGTAGTAGTGCTCTGAAAGAAGCTTTTTGCTGGCTGTCTTCAATGGGAATGAAATGTGGTTTGTGGTCTGCTTATCTACATCTAGTAAACATGAGGAAATAACGTCTTAAAATCTAATTTGGTGTTGACATGGCAAAGAGAAAGACAAAGGACACAAGGAGGGACTGCTGCCTTGAATGAATCTAATTCCAGACATACACACACACAGTTTTATCTACCAGAAGAACTAAACTGATTATAAGTTGTTATTTATAATTGCAATGCAAATTTACGTGCACACATTTATTTATGTAAAATCCTATGTAAGGTATTAAAAAATTGGCCTCATAAACATCCAAGAATGACAGTTTTATTATTTCAGCATCAGCATTACTTGGATTTGTACCAAAATGACCAGTATTGCAAACTACAAGTAGTGTTATTTTTTTTGGTACAAGTTTACCTAGACAGCATTTCTGACTAGCTGTGGGCCTGAGCAGTAGCCAGTGGAAAAAACCATTACCTTCTGCTGCACAACTCTGCTAATGTTGCCTGTTAATGTGTATATACTTAATAAATGCGAGAGAGTGTGTGTATGAATGTATAACATATGCATAACATATATACAGAACATATATATATATATATTTTTATGAAATTTTAAGTCAGAGAGGCATCTTTTAAATGGTCAACTAGGAGAAAGGTCTCTGACTCTGGCACTATTTCAGGCCCATAGCTCTGCTTGCTGCCACACGGTCTCTGCCAGCTCTGAGGCAGCAGCTAGTGGGAAGGATTGAGAGGTGTGTGGGCGTATGCTTACAGCTTGTGTACCCCTGAGTGTGTGTGCTCATGTGTGTGCCGCCTGTTTTAGTTGTGTATAGCCGTGGTGTGAAAGCTGTTGAACTTCTTGGTGTGCCTGCACAGAGCATCAGACTGCAGTTGCAGCAGAGGTTGAGTACACTGCTCTACCCATGTTTCAGTCCCTCAAAGAAAAAGCTTTGGAGAGGTTTTCAAGGCAGGTTGCTAACAGAGGTGTTTCTGTTAGTAACAGCGTATCTCTGTTCTTCCCTGTCTGTTGTCCTGTATTTGACAGAGTAAAGAAGCCTTTGACTCTGAGTAGGATGTTCTTTTTGTAGAAAATGAAACGTTTGATACTCTGAAAGTTAGTTATAGTAGGAGACCTTCCTTTCAGGAGTGCTTACTAGAGCTCAACCCTGTGATGTGGCCTTTGATAAAAAGCAGCATCAACTGAACAGGATTCATCAGTCCTGCCATGGTCTTTACTAGGAAGTGCCACTGTCTTGGTTTTATCCAGGAAGGCGAATGAGAACACTGAAAACTGAAGTGTCTGCCATTGAGCACTGTAATTGCCCAGCACATGGAAGAGCCATTCTAAGCAGGACCAGAAGCCCGTACCATATTGGTCACTGGCTCTCCAACTCTTGCAGTCACAGGTTTAGGCAGACTAGTGTGGAACTTTGCTGTCCTGACGTTCAGTTGGTCCTCTGGCAGACTGCCAGGTGCTCGGGGAGGGCATTTCCTCATGTTGTCGGCATTAACTTGGGTTTAAAGATTTGAGCTAATATCTACTCATAGTCTTGAGACAGACTGTTTGGTTAAGATACTGGTGTGGCATTTTGTTATTGTTCCTGGAGCGTAAGTGACCTCTAAGTAGGAGTTGATCATGTTTTTAAAGGCTCTCAGCCATAATATAAATGTGTGCTTTGTGGGAAGGCAGCATATAAAAAGCTGCATTTTTGTCAGGTGTCTGATTTATAGGGAACAATGACATGCAATAATCTAATTTATGTCTGTGTACATTATGTCACCAATCACAAGTAATGAAGTACAGCAGATGCTTTGATTTGTATGTGTAGAAATTGTTAGTGGGCTGAGGTAATGGTGAAGTAGCTTTAGTTTGCCAGAGGGAAGCCGTTGATCTTGTGTTGGTAGCAGAAGAAGCATAAGAAGGTAAATCCTGTGCCTCATACTGAGCAGAAAGAGATGCTAGTGTCCATGAAGTCTGTACTTCGGCAGGCCGAAAGACTATTTTCTTGATCCTTTACATTATGGAAATCAGGAGGGGAAACTTTGTCTTGGAGAGTAAGATTTTATGCAGATAGTTCATCTCTGATTAAGGGTATCTTCTCCAAATCAAGATAGTGATAATTGGCTATTTTCAGTAAATCTGGTGATATAATTATTTGTATTTGGTGATCTTAAATGTCTTTGATAAAGAGACAAAAAATTTCTACTAGTACAGAGAAATTAAGATACTTGATTTATTCCAGTTGCTAGTGAAGTCTATGCATTATATGCTAAATGCTTTAAGGAAACCCCAAAACAGTAAGCTCATCTTTTCAAGTCTTGGTGTATCATGGGAGCAGGAGGATACATACTAATATTTTCATACTTGGGCATATGAATTTTTAGGCATAGTTATCAAGTATCTGCAATCTTTTTAAATCAGAGAATGCAGTAACACTTAAACTGCCTATATTTATTTATTTCTCTAAAGAGATTCTTCTTCTATATTTCAATATATTCCTTTATTGAATGCACAGACTAAGATGATTAAGCTTGTTATTTCCAGGAAAATGTGGGGGTTAGGGGCGACACCATTACCAGAGCAATCTGGTGCTAATAGTGGACAGAGAATGTGAATGCATTACTTTGGTTGTAATACTTGTATGTACTCAGGACAACGTTTGTGGGATCTTGGGGAAAAAAAACAAGGACATACATTAGCAATGAGATCAGTTTGCTAGGAAAGACACTGAGGACCACTCTGTGTCAATTAAGAGCAATTTGGAGTGGGAAATACCTTAAATGCTGGCTGACTCAGCTTGCAGAATGTAGCCAATAACCAAATGGCAGAATTTCCCAAATGGCTACATCAAAAATGTTCTGCCTCAGTTGGTGACACAAACAGCATTAATTTCCTGTGTAAAGTATTTTCTCCAAGAATGAGATCCATTGATCCCAGGTTTTTATTCACATCTAAGAAAGTATCATTTCCCCACTGTTCTGTTTCCTCCAAATTCATTCATCTCCCTCCTTGTTCTTCTTGAGTCAGGGATTAATGTTTTCCTTTAGGTATTTTGCATTAGTTTTCCTCTAGCCATGTGGATGAGTGGGAATGACTTCACCTTTTTTTGGCAGAATAAATCCTCTCTTGTTTTGTTGAGAATATGCATTGGTGTATAGTAGGTAATGCCCTAATGTAAATGGGGCTAATTAAAAGAAGAGGGAGGGAGGAAGACAGCGCCCCTCCTTTTTGTGAAAATGAGGATGTTCTCTTTCTCCTTGTCTCTTGACTCTTTATAGTACAATAGTGTTTGGGTGCATCGCTTGATCACCAGGTATAAAGGAAAAACACTGAGGAAAAAGATGTGTAAAGCATTTCAAACGGATAGAAAAATGAAGCAGTTTAACATGGAAGGATCCAATACTTCAGTAACTTAAACATCAAGGACTTTTCTGCAAATGTGGTACCAAATGATCCTGAAATCATATGAGCATACACTTGTCTTCTCTTGCAGTCTTTCTCACAATAACCTGAAGAATTACAATCACACTAAATTGCTTTCCCCTGGAGTTCAAGTTAATTCAAAATAAATTAGGCTAAATAATAACTTGATATTAACTCAGAAATGTTCAAGGCAGATGGCTCTGACCTATGCAGTACTCCAGGAAGTTCAGGAATAGGCAAACCCTATGTGCTTATGCCACGAAACGTGCTGAATGGCCTTGGTTATCTGCTGGAGTTGTGTGGTAGCCTGAGGAAAAGAAGCCTTTGAATTGTTTTTAAGGAGTTAGCTCCACAGATCAGTAGGAGAATGCCATGGCACCCTGGACTGAAGAGGTGTGAGTTTCTCTAGGTTTACTAAGTGACTGTTTTCTTTCTAGATTCCAGCCTATGGAGAACTGCACATAAGAATAAGATAAATATGGCTTTTAAAGGTGAGGACCACTTGGATTCCCTTCCGTTACCTGTTCAGCGGTAAGTGGTCCACTTTGTCATCTAGATTTGACTGATTAAATGCCTCTAAGGCTGCAGCTGTGCTTTCCTTTGGGGAGCCAAAGATGTTTAAAAACTCATTTTTAAACTCAGTTTTAAGTAATGTTCATACAAGACATTGAGAATGAATATGGAAATCTGGGACACATTTCTCAAGGCATTTCAAATTTGTATACCTGCAGTCTGGTAAATCATGACTGTGAATATGCAGTCGTCATTTTAAATGGATGAACATATTTGCAGTACAGATGTGACTGTGTTTGCTGGATGAGTTCTTCATGATGGAAATAACTGGAACTTAACTGCACTCTGTGAAGACTGCTGAAAACTATAATTTTTTTAACCTGGTTGGCTTTCTTTAGGTGTACTTATGGTCATGATACCAAGGTCACAGTATAATCTCTCATCTGTGGTGCCCTGGTGTGACTGGAGATGTTGGTGACTCTACTAATCAAGAGTTTTTTAAAATCTGGCTTTTGGTTGATATCTAGTAGCTGCATCTGCCTAGTATAGTTTCACTTCTAGCATAATGGAGGTTCCACAAAAATTTAAGAAAATAAAAGAATACAATAACCTTCTGCATTCTCACTGAACTATAGTGTGCTATGTGGCACAACTGTTGGGGTTTTTTAATTATTTTTGAGATGGGACAGGGGCTGCTGAATGCAGGAATAAAATAAAAAGAATTAAAGTGTTAGTCTTTCTCATAGTCTTCTTTCTTCAGGTCAGCTTGTAAGTCTTTTTCATAATCAACTGGCTGCTGACATGCAATCTTAAAATCTTTTCTTCATCAGGAATTGGATATTTCTCTACATTTCCCTACCTGAGTCTTCTAGCAGATAGTTTGATAATGCCATTAAGCTCACAGTCACAGTAAGATCATATGAGTAGTATATTATCTCCTGGAAGAAATGTTATATGGAGGAAAATAGTTTAGGGACCCCAGGTGCCAAGGTAATGGTTACTGTTAATTAGATTCCAGCCAAAACTTGCTTTGGGAATCAGTGAGACCTAGAAGCCTGGAATAGCTCTAGTATGAGCAGCAGTGAGGTGTCCTGTGTCAGTTATTAATTTAATTTTCTTCCATGGGATGGAGCCATGGAATATCCCTTCAGATGCACACAGTAATGAAGACAGACTAATTACTTTTCTATGGAAAAGGTCAGATAAGGTAACAGACATCCAGGTTAATTGCTTGGTGAATTAACCTAAAGGCATGCACTGTTGCACCCTGTCACAGGGAAAAGGTAACACGAATCCAGCTGGGGTTTGTCTGTGTAGCACCACAACCATCCCTTCATGTTTAGGTCAGAATCTTTCAGGAGTAAAAGCAGACACATCCCCAAGCAAGACTGTCTGTCTCCATAGGAAGAGGGTACCATACACATACAGATTCCATGTGTTTCCACAGCAGCCATTAAAGTCAACAGTTATCTTGGCTATAAGAAATTTAGAACTGGGGCCTTACACCAAGTATCTGTGTTGCATGAATTGTTGTTTTCACTCCCCTTTCCTCAAGATTTTGTGGGAAATCACAGCTTGTATTGGAAAGCCCCCAGAGTACTGAGTCACTGTGCTGGCAGTTTTCTAATGTAGTTAGCCCTGCTTTCTCTAATTGACATCTAGGCTGCTATGGATGCTGTATTTAAAACTGTTCAGCATCCTGAGGAAAAAACAAATTACTGTTACAGAAACTTTTTTTTCTGTTTCAGTGAGTTAAGAACTTAGTGATAGTTTTGTCTCTTAGGAGAGAAAACATTTTGAAGTAGATGACTTTTATAAAGAATTGATCTAGTTACTCTCTGAAAGCGGTCAGTAGTACTACATAAAGCACTTTACAGGACCGTAAAAAATAACGTGTTGCCATCAGTGATGGCCAGTTCACTACAGCGTGTGAAGTGTGTGGATATTCCTTAGAGAGGCCTATATCCCTGTTCTGCAGCCGAGTTATTTTAGTATAGCTTTTCAAATGTCGTGACCCTCTCCTCACGTCTTTCTATTGGTATTGTTCTTCCATTTTTCTGGTGAGTTTTTCCAGATGGGAAAGCCAATGTAAAAGAAGCTGCCTTTCTCTTCCATCCCTCCCCTTTCCTTCTCTGTAGTGAAAGTTCATTGGCCTCTTTGTTTTCCTTAAGTTAAAATCATAATTTGCCCGTTTTTTAAATTGTAGTCATGGTTTCTTGTACTTTCCCTATTGGATAGTAAACTAAGCTTTACATTTGGAGTGCTGAATCTGGAGTCATTCAGTTAAAGAAATAGTACTCATACCAAAAAGTAAAAAGGATGCTGTTTCTGCTTCTCGGATTATATGTTCAGTTCAGTGTTGCAATTGTGAGAAATAGTCTGGTTAGACATACTTTAAAAAAAAGAATAAAGGAAAGTCTTCTATCGAAATTAGGTAAAAACCCACTACCACCACCAAAGAAACCCCAAAGAAACCCAAAATTGGGCAAACAAAAACAAACAAACAAAAAAACAAACCAGAAAAAACCTTCATCTTGCTGAAAGATGTTGACATTTGGGCTGTATATCTTGGGTGTGCTCTTTAAATTGAAGTGGGGGTGGGGGCAGAGAGAATTTTTCTTCCTGATCTTCAGAAATGCAATACTGCTGGACTGTTCAGTACATGGTCTAAACATCCTTACAGCTTCAAAACTGGAAGATGATACTGGTGGTTCTAATTTCAACTTGCATACAAATGGTAATGCTGATTATTTAAAGGGTGTTTGTTTGTTTTTAAAAGTATTATATTACTTTGAGTATGAGGACCAGGAAGAGAAACCTAATAGGTATCTGTATTTAGATTCTTTTTCCTGGTTTTAGTACTATTATTAAGTTGTCTTCTGGCAGAAGTCTAAATCATGATTGGGATACAGATGAGAATTTTTGTTGCTGCTTCAGATGAAGGAGGTGAAGCAGAGAAAGTAGACAAGCCTTTCAAATCTAGATATTTGTGGTGAAGTCCTTCATTTCTCAAAATCACTTCCTTGTTTTGATCCTGAAAGCTTGAAAAGTTTGCCATAAGGGGCTTCTGTGGCAGAGCCAAAAATAGAATCCAGATTTCCTGTCTCCCAGTTCTTAACCAAAAGACAGTCCTTCCTCCTTTTGTTACTTTCTTCCTTTTCTTGTTGAGCTAAAAATCCGAGTCCTATGAAATAACAATATGAATGAGGTCACACCATGTATATTTATAGCCTCGCATTGCTTTTCAAAATGTGCTCTGTATCTGCAGGTGTTCTGGTAACTTCTCTAGAGGATCTCCTTAGGTGCTCTGTAAATTAAGATTAACATGCCCTCTGTTATTAAGAATATCAGTGTTTAAGTATCTGTCAGCTCTTAAGAAATCTGAATTTCTTGCAGTATGCCTTTTGGGGTTTTTTAGACTGCTTTTTGTTTTTCTTAAGTTTTTTTATTTCTTGAAGTGCTATTTTTGTATTTCTGCATGGTAGGTAATGTGGTAGCTGGAGATGTTCAGTGTGCGTGCACGCTCTCTCTGGTGAACAGAACTGTCCAAGGTGTAGTGACTATGTCTGTACACTGTATAAGATGTGATGGAAGTTACTGAAGGAAGGAGATTCATAAAAGGGCTTAAGAAAAACTCCTGTTATAGGCAAAATTTTACAATGAAAGGAAGAATGTGGTTAATGTAAGAAAAGTTTGCCTTTAAAGGCCAGGTAGAATTGTGATAATCTTGCCCCATGCTGCATTCCCTATTATCAGGTTTATTTGGATGATGTCGGTAACTTGTATGTTGTGGCTCTTTAAAGCGTTGAGATAAAGACTGTAAGAACTCTAGAGGAAAAAATGGACATTATCTGTAATGGAAGAGCTAGAGCTGAAGACTTTTAGAGTTCGAAGTTCAGTGTGCTTACATGGCTCTGTAAATCACTGCTCTATGAATTTTTAAAAACCACTGAAGAATGGAATGCTTGCTGGGGAATTGAAAATGTTTTTTGAAAAACCTCTTTTTGCAGTAAGCTGTAAGAATAGAGTACTACAGAAGAAAGGAAGGTGTTCTGCCAGTAATGCAGTAACATTACCTTCTGGTGGCAAGGACTAAATTTGGTTATCTCCTAGCTCAAGACACTAATGATGCCTCATTTAATGACCTTGTATTCTTTTCATTTCACTCAGTAACCCTATAACAATTCAGCAGAGAATTTTATAGCTTCAGAAAGGGAGCTTACCTTACTATGAAATATTTCTGATTTTAGTGATTTATATTCCACCTGTAACCAAACTGAAAGCCAGGATGTTTGTGGGAGTTTTGATGGTGACAGTTAAAACAGATTTGTGTATCCATGTGGTCCTTCTGGGAAGGATTTTCAGATATGCTAGCTGACTGGATTCAAAGGACGATGTTAGTAAAGTAGCAACTATTGATTTGCCAACATTTGGTAGCATTCATGAGGAATATGAACTTAACAGATTTTTATTTTTATAAAAACTCTTTTGCTGCACTGGCTGCAGTTTTTGGTGTGCATTTCAGAAAATTTAATTTTGGATTTGTTAGCAAGTTTGGTCACACATGGAATTGTTGAAGGTTACAAGGAGTTTTCAGGAAGGCAAAGTTAAGTAGTATTAGCTGTAAACAATACAACTTACAAAGAAAACATATCACCTGCAGTGTCTAATACTTTACTTGATGACTTTCCAGGTCTTTCTGAACTTTGACAATTTACAGTAAAGACTCTGTCTTTGTTTTTCCATTTACAGTATAGGGTTAGTAGTTACCTGTTTTGCAAAAATATTGTGAGACTTTCTATGCAATTTTATGCATATCAAGCAATCTGAATTTAGTATTCTGCTGGCAAGATTAAAGGTCCATACTTTTGTGTCTCATTTCAGCAGCTAGGCCGTATTATTGCTGTTATCATGTAAGTAATGTGGCTGGAATTGTGTTAGCCCTGGAAGAAAATTAAGGATGAAATTCTGTCTGTTGACTTCATTATATCCAGAATATCTTTCCTGTATAAAAGGCAAGCTTTGTTGAAGTGTTCCAGGGACATTCACCTTCACTGTGCTAACCAAGAAGGGAAAGAACCAAAGGGTCCTGCTTAACAGGAATACACCTTTTCATGCAACTTGAAAACAGAGATCAAACTAATGAAGGGATCCTAATGCTCAAGAAAGCAGATTCACTGCATTTGTTATTGTCTTATTGTGAGAAAAGACAGTGCTGCTGTCTGTCTTCAGAAGGGCACTAAGGTTTGTTGAAGCTTTAATTTTGATTTGAGTATACATCATTCCTCTTGATTCTACTCTGGTTATACTGTTGATTAATCTTCTTGCCTTAGGCAAACCACTTTACGTTCCTGTGTTTTTCCTTCCTGCACCTCAGCTGGGGAAACAGTGGAAGAGCTTACGAGCCTATCTCCACAAGTTGCTATTTTAATGATGTTTATATAGCACTCGGTATGTTACAGCCTCACATGCCTTGTTACGCCTGAGATTGTCTGTGTATCATCCTGCTGCACTGTTGCAGGTTGGTAATGTTGAATACTACCTAGCAGCTGCTTTCAGTAAATGCAGAGTATGTTTCTGTTCACAAAAACTAACTTGTTCCTTCTATGTGTTGTATTTTACCATCATTTTCATAGTGGTGTTGCCTGACAAGCGAGTTCACTAAACTCTCTTTACAACTGTGGCTATAACAGAGGATGATGATTAATTACCCGTACCTTGTTATTTCTGAGGTGTTTTCCCACAATCTGATTTTTAAAAAGAAATAACTTCATTAAGGATATTTTAATGATCTTACTGTGACTTGTCTTCTCAACTATTTATTAGAAATACCAGCTCTGTATTGTGTTAAATACAATATTTGTCACTTCAGTTCACATTTCCTGGGAATTTTTTCCTTAATTGCCTGCTCTTTTCTTAAGAAATATGGTTCACTGCTGCCTGGGGATGGTGGGAGGATCTTGTAATCAGTTGTTCAGTAACCTGTAACGAGCAAATTTAAGAAAGCTAGCAGAACAATGCTACAACTTTGTAAATGGTTTTTTTGCTTTTTTTCCCTGTTTGACAAATAGTATAGTGATCTTAAGAAATGTGCTGGTCTGACCCCATTTCTAGTCTCATTAAATTTACTAGTGTCTGTTAGTGGTCAGATTTCTGAGCTCATATTAACCCTGAGGGATTTGGAGTGATGGAGTGAAATGCATCCAGAAGTTTAATATTAAGCTGAAATGTGGCTGTTAGCAGTGCCAGTTGATTCTTTTTGCTCCTTGCAGTATTTTAGAGAATGTGATGAAGGATGTGTGGGGGTGTGTGTATATATATATATATA
>NW_010291623.1:0-9483 GCF_000700745.2 Antrostomus carolinensis | reverse complement strand
GGCCGGGGCTGGGCCCCGGGGCTCCCAGCGGCGGAGGTCGGGCGCAGAGGAGAGGCCTCGTCCCGAGCACCGCCGGGTTGCAGGCAGCAGGCCTTCCGAAAAGCGGGGTGTGCCAGGCCGCGGGCGCTCAGTCCCTTCCCTCACAAGTCGTGTGTTGTGGCGTTAAACAGTTGCACTTGAATCGTACGGTCACGTGTAGTCGTTAGTGGTTTTGAAAAGTGTTAATTAAAACTAATGTTCGATATGTTCTTTAATAACTTCTCCCCAGTGAAGGAGAATTGCTTGCTTGCGTTTTGGGAGCTGGAGAGCTGCTTCCAGGAATGGCTGAGTTGGAGTAGGTAAGTCTACACACACTGGGGGTGTAGGTGGAAATATGAATGATGGCTTGGGCCTCCTTGATGGAGGATTTAGAAACATAATCTCTTCCCGATTGTAGGACTGGCCTGTGTATCACCTCTTTGTGCCATCATCTCCTCATCTCTGACCTGGGACTTATAGCAACTTTTTCATTTTAAGATCTGCTAATGAAAGTCACATTAAGTATTACTGTCACAGAGTCAGATAAATTTAACATTGGCTTTTAAAACCATATAACATTTTAGTTCATGAGAAGCTGGTAAACCTAGAAGAAATGCTTCTGGTTCAGCCCACAGCTGCAGGAAGCTTCCGTAATAAAATATTTGCTGCTCGCTAAAGCCTCATCAGTGAATATGTTTTCATGTGATGCAAATAAATTATTTTGCTCCTCTCTTTTCTGGGAAAACTACAGTATTTGGATGTGAAAAAGATGAGTGGAGGAGGAGAAGGGAGACTAGTTTTGAAGTTAATCTTTGTTCTTAAGTTCAGCACTTTAATAATTTGGATCGATGCTTTTGTACTTGTTCGAAGCTGGCTCTTCCTTGTGCTGTCCCTCTCTCAGAATAGGTGGAAAACCTGAGAGGACCGTTAGAGGTCAGCATTTGTACTGAGGAAGTGTCATATGTGACCAGTAAAAGCATCTAGCTTCTGGTCTTAGAAGGGTATTAAGATTGAAAAGAACTTTAAAAGTTTTATGAGTCTTACATTACAGAACGAAGCTCTGGGTGTACTGTGAGAGAAGAATTACTGAGGAATTTTTCTTTCTCTCTATTGCTTCATACCTGTAATCCAGTAGTTCAATTTCTGTTTCTGTGATTTACTTAGGAGTGATAGGGAGACAGTATTCTGTCACCAGTGCAGTTGTTTTGTGTTCTCTATTTTCTGTCATTTCCTTCACAGTAGCCTGGAGCTTGGCTGGAGTTTTTTTGTAATGATAAGCATGTTTTCAATACAAAATATGTAAATAATAGCACTAGTAGAAGCTGCTGAAGTGAATGAGTATGAAATTCTGAAACAAAACTGTTTCTAAAGTTTGTAAAAGTCCCAGATTTACTTCAGCCACTCTATACTGATGTGATTTTGATGCATTAGGCTTCTAAAAGCATGTGTGGAGCTTTTGGAGGGAGGGCATTGGGATTTTGTTGGTGGTAGTGGAGCAGCTTAGTAGACCCACTGCTAACCCACAGTGTTTCACTCCTCACAAACTTCTTAAATGTACCAGGGGAAAATAGATATCTCTGTGGAACTTACTCATAGAATCATAGAATGGTTTGGGTTGGAAGGGACCTTAAAGATCATCTAGTTCCAACCCCCCTGCAATCAGCAGGGACACCTTCCACTAGACCTGGTTGCTCAAAGCCTCATCCAGCCCGGCCTTGAACACTTCCAGGGAGGGGGCATCCACAGCTTCTCTGGGCAACCTGTTCCAGTGTCTGACCACCCTCACAGTGAAGAACTTCTTCCTCATATCTAATCTAAACCTCCCCTCTTTCAGTTTAAAATGTGGGGCTGCTATAAGGTCTCTCTGGAGCCTTCTCTTCCTCAGGCTGAACAGCCCCAACTCTCTCAGCCTGTCCTCATAGGAGAGGTGCTCCAGCCCTCGGATCGTCCTCGTGGCCCTCCTCATGACTTGCTCCAGTAGGTCCATGTCTTTCTTGTGTTGGGGACTCCAAAACTGGCCGCAGTACTCCAGGTGGGGTCTCACAAGAGCAGGATAGAGGGACAGAATTACCTCCCTCAGTCTGCTGACCGAATATACATAATTATAATCTTGATAATTGATCTGTAGGCATTTATGTTTTCCTTAAATGTTGTCCCATTTGTTTTCATTCATATTTGCTTTCTTCTCAAGAAGAAGTCTGTGCATAATGATTTCTTTCGATCTGTTTGTGTCTTGAAGGCAGACAAGATTTGTGTGTGTCCTGGCTACATCTACCCTTTTGAAGTTACTTGGCCCATAGAGTAATCCCTGCCTCCACACCAGGCTAGGTTAACACCTCTAGATGTGGTGGTGCCTCTGACACTGATGTGCCCACTCCAGGAGTCCAGGACTCCTCTGGATGCTGCATGTGCCCCTGTGGCCCTAGGACAGACTTGTGTCCAAGTAACAGACTAGGTTGCTTGAATTCCCATGAGTTTGTTTTATTCAGCATGTTGTTTATGAGCAAAACAAGGAACACAGCTGCAGAGCCAACAATTGATTGGTAGTCTAATCAAAGACTTAGTTCAGACACTAACACAGTTCAAATTACTTACAGTCACAGTGATGCAGGCACAAACTCTAGTACCAACCCTTTCTTTGATATTATCTTTGCCCGCCCTCTCTGCCTCTGGGACTTGGCTAGCTTCATCTGGGAGGGGGAAGTCTTTACAGCAAGTCATGAGCATCCCAAATTCTTCCCTGGCAGGAGGAGGATGGTGATGGTTTCTTCCTCCTTGCCTTGGGTCCATTTAGGATGATTTTTATGTGCTTGTTAACATGCTGTGCACTTTGCTCTTTATTCCATTCTGTTCTGCTCTGTTCTAGACATTGATTCGTGACCCCACATTACATCTGAATTTACTACATGGTTATATAGTTTTACATATGTTGAGTACTTGTTCTTTGTTCTATATGTTGCCTATAAAACTGTTTTTTCCCAGCTTCCAAGACTGCCTCCTGTTGATGAACAGTAATTAAGCACAGGTGAGCTGTTATTGCTTAGGGCCCCAGTGTTTGTGCTTTCAGGCCCCTGAAGTTACCCCATGCCTGTACTCCTCTGTGCTGCATTTGTGTAAGGGGTGTAGGTAGTTCACTCTGCACAGAACAACTACTGGTTGTTGCTCTTTGTTGTTTATAAACATAACTGTAACAGGAGGTGCTATAGACAATTGTACAAAGCTAAGCAAAAAGCTATAATGCTTTAGGTAAGTTTCCTGGTTGTTAACTAATTTTGTTGCAGTTAAATAAGCTGTAGGAAAGCTCCAGGCACCCAAGGTGAGTTCAGACAAGGTCTGACAAGTTTTGTGGCCCATGTTGTTAGCTGGAAATGAAGCCTTTGGCTTCTGTGGGTTACAAATGCAACTACTTTTTTAATATTTGGGGTTTTTTTTTCAGTCAGGATGACTGTAATAATATGAGGACTGTGTTAGAGCCCTCCAGAGTACTATTTTTATATTATTTTAGTATTTTAATGTAAATATATTAGTTTATATTTTATTTTATATTTTTTGTAGTCCCTAAGATTCTGTCCCATGGAGACAGAACTGATGCAGTCTTGCCTGTGCACCCTGTAGAGAACAGATTGTCCCCAGAATTCTGCCCATGTTTCATTTTGGGCTTGGTATCCTCCTCAGGGAGCAAAATACCATAGATTCTGCGCAGATGTTTGTGAGGCCAGGACTTAGGAGTGGGGCTGTTTGGGAGTAGGGATGCACCTAGTATGTTCCAAGATTCTTGCATGATCTTGCCTTTGCACTCATGAACATATCTGAGGGTCTTCATTACACTTGAAGACTAACAAGATATTTCAGAAGTATACACCTAATCATTACTGTATTGCCTTTAATAACTGCATTATTTCAGAAGAAAAAAGAACAGTCATTACTGATCATTTTAACGTTCACAATAACTGATGCCTTCCAGCGTGTATTTAACAATCTCTATGTCAAGTGATCCCAAGCACAGCTTGTCTTCTTTCTGGGCTTTGCAGTGCGACACTAGTTTTCATCAGAATCCCCTCTGATGTAAGTTTTAGTCATGTAATTTATTTGGATCACTTTGAAAATATTTAGGTGCTTAAAAAAATGTTATTTTGGAAAGTTACTCCCTAAGCAAAGAAAAATACAATGTTAATTTCCCAGCAGCTTCCCAGTTTAGGAATCTGTTGGCATATTTGTTCTCCCTGTATAGATGATGAGGGCAAATGGATTCCGGTCACTGGAGACAGAGTTGTGTTAACAGTGAACTGGGCCAGAAAGCTTGAATTTGTGATGAAACCTGTCTTGGCAGCTGACACTTTTGTACTCCTTGGCTATGCAATTCTGCATGTATAGACAGTGGAACAGAAGGCCGAGAAGCATGCTCAGTTTATTTCATTGGGAAATAATACAGTGAAAAATGTACAGCTCATTTACAGCTGTGTTGTATGCCCTGCAGTGTAAAAGAGTTTTGATTGAAAGCTGCTCATTTTTTTTGTGTGTAGTTTGCTTTACCATTGAGAAATGGGCTGGGAGCTTATGTCATTCAACAGGCAGAGCTGACGGGCCCTGATGCAAGTCCTATTTATTCACTCATTAGAGACCTGATGTCCTGAAAGATTGAAGGTAGATAGATGGTGAAATAAGCTTGAGAGCTGTAAAGAGTGGTGAGAGAGACAAAAGACATGGGAGGCTAAACCTAGTCACTAAAATACTTCCTAAACTGATGAGAAAATTATTTTGACTAAGAAGGTGGAGAAAATTTGGGATATATTCGCTCCGTTATATTCTCAGGAAGTGTCTTCAAAAATACAAAATAAGGTGATTTTACCTTGAGCTTAGGGGATTTTTCAGTTTACATCAGAAGACAGGCTGCAGGAGCAGGTCTTCTCATTTTATGCCACATACCAGCAGTGTGGTCCCTCTTATCAGGTATAAAACCACCAGAAGGCCATATCTGCATTTTCCTATAAAGCACGTGGCACAAATGTGTGTGCTCCTGCCAGTTCTTGGAGGCGTGAAACACTAAATGTTGTAGGATATGAGAGCACTTTGCAGGGCAAAGGCTGTGATACAGTCTCATTAACGGTTAGGGACAGAACATCCTCCAGGCAAATGGGTAACTGATTTTCAAGCCCATTATTTAACATAATTGGTGTGTCAGAAATTGAGATATGGAAAATTTAGTAAAATTCTACAAATATCTGAATACTAGTCACATGACTAAGTTGTTAATTTATTTGGTTAAAAAGTTTTAAAATATGTTTAAATTCTTTTCCTGAATAGTGTTAAACTTTCAGTTGTCTTCTGTTTTGTTTTCAAATGCTTCTTTTCCCCTCTTGCTAACCTGGGAGTAATTTCTTATTCTAGATTTAACTGTGTTAATTTTCTGATTTCTCTTTTCAGGATAAAGTGCTTCAAACTACTGAGTGGAATACTAGTAGCAATCCTAGAGTGATGTCTGTCACATTTAATATAAATAATAAGGCTAATGTAGCACATCATGTGCCATAAGGTTATAGGAATCGAATAATTTTATAGGTTTTTTTTTTTTTTTTACCTTTTTTTCTTAACTGAACAGCAAAACCGTTCTCACTTTTTTCCTCTCTCTAAATTGTTACAGAAAAAATGCATTCTGAATGATAGCTGCTGCTTACTGAACAGAACTACAAAGATCTCGTGCTTTGCAGATGAAGATGATAAATCCAAGGAAATAATCCAGCTACTGCCATTGTGACATCTGAAAAGTCCTTTGTGTCAAAATGAACAATCTTTGAGAAAAATCTGGAAAACAGTTAAATCTGAAAAATGGGAGAAAGAGTAAGGAGCCCAGATTCTGAACACGACAGGAAGTCAGATGGAGATAAAAATAGTGACTCCTATTATTCAGATGAAAATAATACATCTCCTTCATCTGGCCAGTCACCCACACTAAGCTATCCATCTACAAGCCAAGAAAAAAGAGATCACAAAACACAACCTTCAAACAGCCTTGTGCAGTACCAAGGTAGGTAGATAGCAGAAACTGCTGCTTTGTAACTGCTCTAAAGAGTTAATTGTCTTTGAAAGCTGAAGTAAAAGTGGGAAGCTACCTTTATGAGAATCTACAAATAAGGTTCATGTAAATAAATTATGCTACAGATGGCAGGTAGACTGTAAGTGCTCTGTTGAAAACTGAAATTAGACTTCCTTATGCAGGAACAGGTTGCATTTGGTGATTTTTTCAGAACTATTCATGGACAAGTGAACGTGGCTCTTATATTAGCCTTGTGTTGAATTATGCTGATGCTCTCTTTTTGTCTTTGACAAAAAGACTTGAAGCCAAGGACACAAGGCAAGTCCTTACTATGCAGTCAGTAAAAGAGAAACAATTGTTAAAATTTCTCTGACAAAATACCTCTGAAGATCTCTCTCTTGTGGAAGTCTAGTTGACTAAGCTTTACAGTGTAATATTAGGTATTTTCAAAAACCAAACAAATGCAACATCACTAATGTGGCAGGAGAGAGAGAATGTGTTTGGTGAAAGTTAGGTGCATGTGGAAATTCCAAAGAAAGTTTTTCCTGGACCTTTTTTGAGGGTAAAATATCTCCAATTTGAGATGAACTAACTTCACTTTGAGTTCCCTCACACACAGCTCACCTCTACAAGCTGCTTTCTTGGTTGCGATTGTGAGGAAGCGAACACCTCTACAAAAAGAGAGGATGGTTATACAGGTCCTGGGCTAAAGTAGGAATGTGAAGCCTCTGCTGTACTTTGACAGCTTGTTCTGAATAGTTGCACACATTTTCTGGTGAATTTGGAGCTTGTCCTGCCTTTCTCAAGCACGTGCTCCATTTCATTCCTAAGTGCCTGACACAGTGTGAATCCTTTGGTCAGCATTATGATCTAGAGCGTGCCCGAGTAT
The DNA here is from genome assembly GCF_000700745.2 of Antrostomus carolinensis. Classification (NCBI taxonomy): domain Eukaryota; kingdom Metazoa; phylum Chordata; class Aves; order Caprimulgiformes; family Caprimulgidae; genus Antrostomus; species Antrostomus carolinensis. The sequence continues at coordinate 2,542 of NW_010291623.1, read as the reverse complement.
CTAACCGTCAATATTGAAGTTGCCCAGGGAGCGTATCTCTTCAGATCCTTGTCAGTGTTGGTGTCCTGGTGCAACTGGTGTTTTGCTGAGCTTCTCTGTGTTCAGAAGTGGCATCTTCTCCACAGCAGTCCTGAGTTAGCTTGCTGGGAAACAAAAACCTGCACTTCACTGCACTATTTAATTTGAAGGGGGCAAATGAATGATTAGTTCTTTGATTATGTAGCCAGAATTGAACATATTTATTATATGAAGATATTGTGAATGTCACGATGTTCTTGAAAGACACTGTTCCCCAATTTAACTGTATGGTCAAAAGTGCTAACTTGGTATTGGAATTTTCTGTTTGGCCCTAAATGTGGAGGAATTCTTGAAGGGGCTGGAATTCTAGGGTTAATGGGCTTGGTTGGTGATAGGAGTGGCATCGTTCCTGCAGTGCATGTATTAGATAATCTTTTCATACCTCAATCTGACATAAGTGTTCTTTGTAAAGGGAAAAAAACCCACCCTTCTTTTGTTTGCCCAAGCTGTGGAAAAAATGAGCATCGAGCAGAAAATGAATGAATGCTTGTGCAAAATGTTTAGATGAAATAATAAGAAAATATTTTAAAGCTGCTATTTTTGCCATAAAATATTCCATGTAGAATAAGAAACATGGTGAGCGCCAAAGGGGAGGAAAGATTTGCTTTCACACACACTCCCTGTCTGTGTACAGGTAACTGCACTGTTGCTGAATCTCAGGTTTCAAGCCTGAATTATAAGCTGCTGCTCAATGTTTCTTCCAAACACTGATGTACCTTAATGAATTATGCACTTTCTATATATTCAGTTGTTTTAAGAGATATTTTTTGTGGTTTATATGCTTCATTCTTTGAGTGTGGCTTAAGAGGCAAATAAGATTGAAATAAAATGTTTAGATTTTATTTATGGGGATGATAATAAAATAGTAATATCAAATAGGAATGTGAGTGATGCATACTAGTAATCAAGTAAGGATACTGTGTGGAAAATAACTTGTGATACAAGAATAAATTATTCAGGGGAGAAATGAATTTTCATGGGTTTTATAATTTTGCTTTGTAGGCTTTTTGCATTGAGCCTTTGAAATCTGCTGTTTTGTCTGTAAGCATGGCAGCTGGATTTGAAAATACTACTGCATTTGTCTGAAAGAATTACGTCTTGCATAATGCATAACTAGCTAACGCTCGGCTAATTGTTGCCATTTTAAAAGCATTTGATTATATTGTATGCATAAGAGTACAGTATTTCTAAAACATTTTAATAAACATCAACAAATGTTAACAAAATATGACTGTTATTTCCAATACAATTTGCAGATGATTACTTTACAATGGTCCTATATTTATGGCTGCAAATATTGCCTCTTACAGTAGATCTCAAACATGTCTCCATTTTTTTATCTTTCAAAAGGAGTGTAAGTCTATCATACGTATGCCTTTTATTGTCTAGTCTGAAAGCTGCCATCTCTGCTAAGTATTGTAAAATTGTTTCAAGCAGAGCTTTATTCCAAGAAGGATGTCTGAATAGACAAATTGCATTGTCTTATAGTAAACATGCTTTTTATTTTTCCTCTCTTAGCCACAAAGAAATTGGGTTCCAAATATGCACCAAGCAAAAGAGGGACGCGATGGGGTTTCCGTTCTCAGAGCCTCACTAGGGATTCTCCTGAAAAAGATATAGATCTTGTTACAAAAAGAGTTCTTTCTGCCAGGCTGCTGAAAATCAATGAGCTCCGAAATGAGCTGACCGAACTGCACATCAAACTAGATGAGCTGCAGAAGGAAAACAGGGCACTGAAGAGGCTTCAGCACAGGCAGGAGAAAGCCTTGAATAAGTTTGAAGATACGGAAAACGAAATCTCTCAGCTTCTTGCTCGGCACAACAATGAGATTAGAATATTAAGGGAGCGCCTGCGAAAATCTCAAGAGAGAGAACGTGCAACTGAGAGACGGCTGAAAGATTCGGAAGAAGAACTGTACAGAACAAAAGCTGTCTTACAGAAACTGAAAAAGCTGTCTGCAGATAAGCACCTTGCTGAAAGAGATGACCTGGCAAAGAAACTAGCCTGTGCAGAGAGCAGACTAGAGGACAGTGAAAAAAGAATTAAGGTGAGATGACTTTCTTTCCGTAAGAAATTCTGGTACAGAGATTTCTTACCATAATGAGCTTTATGAATTGTATTTTTTCACAGTTGTGGAGCAAATAGAAAATATTTTTTTTTTTTTTTTTTTTTTTAACATATAAGTAAAATCAAGTAAATTATTTCCAAGGTGATTGTATAGTTACATACTTGGTAGTTGTGCACTCAAATTTCTATTTACAAATGAAGCGTATTTTTCAGACTATATACTGTGGACTTGTGTTTTTAAGTATTTTTATAACTAGTAGTAATGTTTCAGAAATGCATGCAGCTACAATACAACTTTATGCAATCTAACTTATCCTCTTGAAGGGGAAACATTTGTTAAATATTTTCTGGATATTTGGGGAACTGTGTACTAAAATTCTAAAAACCATATATATA
>NW_010291622.1:0-19123 GCF_000700745.2 Antrostomus carolinensis | reverse complement strand
GGCCGTGGCAGCCACTCCGGGAAGGTCCCACGGGTGCGTGGGTGGGTATTGCACACGCTCTTGTATGTACACGTGTGCCATCGCTCACACGGCTAGAAAACCATACACCGTCAGAGGTTAGTGCGTACCCGTGCACATGGATGTGGCACACAGATACTGCAGATACATGAAAACTGTCTGGTCGCGCAAGGGCATAACTGCACGTAAACATATCTGTGTCTTGCTCTCTACAACTACCTGAAAGGGGAGGTTCTAGCGAGGTGCAAGTCGGTCTCTTCTCCCAAGTAACAAGTGATAGCACAAGAGGAAATGGCCTCAAGTTGCACCAGGGGAGGTTTAGATTGAATATTAGGAAAATTTTATTTACTGAAATGGTTGTCTAGCATTGGAACAGGCTGCCCAGGGAAGTGGTGGAGTCACCATCCCTGGAGGTATTTAAAAGACTGGTAGGTGTGGTGCTTAGGGACATGGTTTAGTGATGGACTTGGCAGTGTTGGGTTTCTGGTTGGACTCAAATGATCTTAAAGGTGTTTTCCAACCAAAATGATTCCATGTGTATTTACTGTGTGTACATCTACTCACCTAAACACATATAATCACATATATAAAGTGTATACCTATAAACACTGATAGGTAAAAATGGTTAAAATAGATATGAATACATATGTGTGCATATATTTGTATATGTGTGTGTATTTCTGTATTTTTTGTGCTGGGAATGATGTGACAATCTTCACTTCTCCAGCACAACAAATATTCATACCCTGTCCCTCTTACACCTGCTCCCTCTCCAGGTCTGGTAGGTCCATCCTCCTGGGACTCTGTGTAAGCACAGGAAGGAAAAGCCAATTCCCAAAATCCCACAGCCCTCTTTACCTCCAGAGACTGGGAAAGACAGTGAATGCAATAAATGCTTTGAACTGTGGAGTAGTGAAGGCAAGGCCCAAAGTGAGACCACATCTGTTGTGCAGAGGATGTAAAGCAATGGGCAGCGTGTGCATATAGCACCATGATGCTCCATAACACCCTTCCCAAGCAAACACACCCTCTTCACCAGCAGCGGCCTAAACCGCTGTCTTCTGTGGTTTTGAAGAGTGGCCTAAGCTGGAAAAGGACTGCTGCACTTCTGGAAAGGGCTCCAGAGAAAACTGACTGGGTTTCTTGAAAGCTGTCTTCAGGACATGTTATGTTTTAATCAAAAACTGAGTAACTGACTCGCTTCAAAAAAAATGTTGGGGTCAGTTCACTTTTTGGCTTTTTTTCCCTTTCTTCTTCCTGCTACTTAAACCACTTAGTTTCACCAATGGGTCCACATTCAGCGGGTGACCATTCACCAATGTCAAACTAGATAGTGTGAAATGTGGTCTGTTTGCCAGGCTTTATAAATGGAGGCAAATGATCAGTCTGATTTACCATGGAATAAAAAGCTTGCTGTTTTTACAATGAAGATCCTAGAAGTAGAATTATATTTGTTTTCAAACATTCCATTATTGAAGACTCAAAATCATCATAGTAAAATTGTTGAGAAACCTTCTTACTCCCAGGTTGTTCATAATTTCATTTATTTTCTTGGTTTGTGCCATGCACACAGAGCACAGAAGTACTTATTTATTTTAAAATCTTACCTAATAATGTAGCAAGAAAATTCACTGTATGGAATCTGTATCTGACGAGATCACAACAAATATAAACTGAATTATGGGCCACATGCCATGAACGAGGAGGAGGAGGAGGCACAGCATGACTCTGTGGCCCAGGGAGGGCCACACTGCTGTTGGCGGCACCATGGTACCGTGGGACTGGTGGGATGGTGGCCCTGTTCTTCAGATCCTTGGAGGGAGCAGGGGGTGAGGGAGTTGGAGGTGGAGGCCCTCTCCTTTTGTTCCCAGAAGACCCTGTAAAGAAAGGTCAGGAGATAGCAGCAGAGCTGACCCACGTGTGATACCTGGCGTGTCTCATCAGCCTGCTTTGAACAGAAAGAAGAGGGAGAGCTGTAAGCTAACTGTAAATGATGGCCCAGGAAGCACAGATGCCACAACACTGTCCTTGCTTGCTCCTGCTCTCCATGCTGTTGACTTGCCCAGTCCAAAAGCCTGTCAGTGTGATAACCCTTGGGGTTGCTTTGATCCTTCCCTGTGTGCAGATAGCTGGGGTCTGTTGCAGGAGACGTTTGCCAAATTTCCTAGCCTGAGAAGATCTGCATGTGAAATACTATTGACAGAGTGTTTCCTGGGGGGTCAGAAGTCCTGGGGAATGTCAGGTGCGTGGGCTGAAGGGCCTGGGAATGTTTTGTCCAACTCATGTTCTGCTCTCACCTTCCTTCTCTCTACAGCCCACCCTGCCTGAGCGAATGGGGAACCTCCAGTTTATAAGATACTCCGAGCCTTCCCCTAGTAACCTTCTGGAGTGCCCTCCCTGAGCTATTGATGGACCATCCATGGAGCTAGGAAGTTTCTGGAGTGCAGACAGACTACATACAGACAGTTCCTGGTGTGTGATGCTTCCAGGTAACAAGTAATCTGTGCTTTAATGGGCAAATGACTCTAGGAGGATTTGCAGGGAGAGAAGCTAAGGCACAGAAGGAAACTTCTGTTCCTCATTTTAGCAGTTGGAGCAGGACACAGAGAAACGTGATGGGAGAGATTGGGAGGCTGCTTCTGCTCTGGTGCAAAAGCTTGGAAGTCACAGAGACTTCACCTGCAGCTTCAGTCCTGGCGGGCAGTCATGCAGAACAAGACATTCAGTGGTTGTCCCTGGTTAAATGTCTAGTGCAAGACAGAATGGTGGGGCAGATATGCTGGACTGAACCAGAATGCCAATTAGCAACTTGAGCCTTTGTCTTGACTACATTAATATTTTAAACTGAAAGGTCTCTGCATGGTGTTCCTGAGACAGGTGGCAACAGGAGCCACTGTAATAAATTTAACATAATGGAAGTTATTTACCTGTCTCATATAACTGCTGAGGTATCTACCCAGCAGTGAAGCCATAAAGAAGAGCAAGGTCTCTGCAAAGGGAGAGCAGAGCTAAGCAGCCCCTCCGTGGCCTTGTGCCGTTGTTTTGTAAAGTGGTATGAGATGAATGATGCTGCTTCAGCAACGTGGAAGGTACAGTAGGTGTGCTTGGACGATCGGTGTTCTGCTGTCACAGAGGACTGTGCTGGTTGTGCTGCAAGTAGTGAAATCTGGTACAGTCTGTTCCATACTGTCTGCAGGGTAAAAAAGCTCTAATGATGTAGTGAACTCCTCTTTTTCATACCCAGGCTTCCTCAGCAAAGGAATTAGTTGGCTAGTCCAGCATGGAATGTGGATGGCTGCAGGTCTAAGGCCTTGAGGCAAAACAGGGAATAAAACAGCTTGCAGGGCAGACCCCTCCTGTGTCGTCTAGACTGTCCTTATCCACATATTCACTGACTGACAAAAAACTAAACAGATTTGGTCCATGATCTCTCTTTATGGAATCCTCATCAATTCTTCCTCCATAGTATCATACATAGTAGAAATGTATCTTTTAACTCTATTAATTATTACACATTCTCACCAGTTTGCCAGGTGCAGGAGTCAAACTGAACTAGTCTGCAATCTCACAGACACAGCCCTTCTATCCTTGCCTCGGAGCAGGACTGGTTGGTCCACTTACCACATGTAAAGACATCCTAGAGTGATGCAATGACTTCAGAATCAGAGAGGTAAAAGGGCATGTGGGTATGAAAAACAGACTGACCTCTGGCAGATACTTCTCCTACCTATTTAGCTGGAGAGCTGCTTTCAGGCTCAGCTGTTGTATATGATTTGTGAGACAGGACAGTGTTCAAAGCTCAGGTCCAGCAACAGCCCTCTGCTTCACGTGGAGCAGACTGCAGCTGATGAATGACATCTCAGACTCTTCTTGCAGTAGAGAGGCATCTGTTCCTAGCTGGAGATTCAGAGCTGTGAGCTCCTGTTGCAATACCAGTCTGGTGGTGTTTGGGGCTACCAGGAAGGTGTGTTTTTCCTATTATTGGCCAGTGGTTTTCTCATTTTTACCAAGTTTTCAAAAAAGGAGTTGGGGCTTAGTGAAAAGCTCAGATGCATGTTGTTTGCTTCCATTTAAATGCAGCAGAATTTTAAGGCCTGAGTGTGTTAGGAAATGTTACTTAAATTGAACAAGTGTGAAGAACCATGTCCAGGATGATCAGGGGCACAAAATGCACATCTTCTTAGGAGAATTAGAAGATCTTTTATTGTATAGTATAGCCCAGCAAAGACTGAACGATGGTGTGGTAACACTTTATAAATATGTTTGAGAAGTAAATGTCAGAGAGGGATATTGACTTCATCACATGATCAAATGACTGTACAGTGAGTAATCCTGAAAACATTTGGACTGGAAATCTAAAGGCTTCCAGCTATCTGATGAATGAAGGGCTCAAATACTCTCCCAAGCACTGGAAGCAGTAGCTTTCAGTCTTGTAGGATGGAGCCTGAGGAGCTCATGGACATAATTGTACAACACAATAGAACAAGAAAATGCCCGAAGATAGAAAAGCTTATATTATGAGTCCCTGGGCATCTGATGTGTCAGTATCCCCAAATGTGTGAGAAAATAGATTAAATCACTGTCAATTTGCATTATACTTATAATAATTCCATGCCTTGGGGCTTCCACTGGAGTTGGGAAAGATTTTATTTCATTCCTCTTGATGCATAATTTGTCCTCTACTGGTCTTTTTTGCCTTCCTCTGCAGGTCTGCAGATAGCTTGTATGTGTCCTGCTCATATGCTCAGGATTAGGCCAGCCTCTAGACCTGGAACTGTAAAAAGGTTATTTCCCTAGATCAGCTTGGTAGGCACCATTGATTCCCTTTGTAGCATGGGACACAGCTCCCTTCCCAGAATCAAACGGAGGTTTATTTAGCTAATTCTTTGTAAACCTGGAAACGGACACTTTTTCAACAAGCAAGCTATTTATTTCTCTCTCCCTCCTTCACCTGGCTGAGTTGTCCCAATGCTTACTAGTATCTCACTGGGCACCTTTGATTATTCATTATTTGCCTGCCCCCTTTCATCTTCCAAAGTAACATCATCATTTATTTTAAAAAGGATATTCAGAGGGAATGCATTTCCAGCAGCAAACATCAAGAATTAAAAAAGACACAAAAATGTTCCCTCCTGGAATGTAAAAGCCTGCAGAAGTGCACGTGCAGTACCTGCGTTACTGTTGACATGTCCTCTGAAGTTACCTTCCCCTCAGTGCTGGAAGTCCATCTGGCATTTCTAATCTCCTTCACTAAGTTAGACAAACGAAATACTTGAAATAATCTCCACTCCACAGACATGATAAGCCCAGGTAAATGCAAAGAATACCTGGGTAAATAAATAAATAAAAGAGGTAAATGAACAGCCGTTATATCACAGCAACAGCTTTCGAGAATGAGCGAGGTCAACAATATCCCTGGAGAATACGATTGCCTGTCTGCTCTTTAAGTCTGCACAGCATTGCAGATGTTCAGGAGAGGCTTTTTATGTTTGTGGTGTTCACCTTCATTTATTTCTAGTTACTGGCTAAAAGAGAGATTTGCATCCAGGAATTCTGAATCATGGAACTTTGTATCAGAGGTGACCATCTCATATACACACAGATGTTTTTAAAGTCTTGCACTCGCACACAAATGCAAGATATGGTCAGTAATCCTGAGAAAAATATTACTGTAAAGCATAGAAATCAGTGATAATTTTTTCCCAAAGTAACAGTACAATACATCCTTTACTTTGTTCCACCTTCAGCCTTGACATCTTCTGGCCACATTTTCATCTTACAATATCATCTTTACAGTCATTCTGTAGCTGCCCAGTGAGGAAGCTGTATCACATGGAATGGTTGGAGGACTGACAATGGTCAGATGGTCATTCTACTCTGGATGCAAAAATTCTTGTTTGTCATTGCAGACAGTGATTTTCTAGATTTTCTGGCTAGAATTTCTAAAGCTCTGAGATAATAAACTTTTCTAGATCCTGCCTATAACCAGAGAACCAGAGCTATCACAGAGGCCTTTTAGCTCTCCTGCTTTTAACTGGGGGCAAGCAATATGCATCTGGGCCGTACATAGCCCCTTTTTTGCAGAGTTTCCAGCTAGTGACAGATGGCTCTTGACTCCAGTAGGAGACTAAGAGGTGTCCTGCATCAGCTGCAGTCTGCTCCATCTGAAGTTGAGGGCTGCTGCCAGACATGTTTCACTAGTCAGTGCACAGCGGCTGGGCCGGAACGCAGTGCTCCAGCACTCCAGCACCAGAGCACAGCACACAAGGGACTCACAAATGTAGCTTATTACCACCTCAGAGTGCTGCATTAACCCCCAGCTAGACAAAGGCACTAAGACTCTAGGTCACCTTAGGAACGGAGGGATGCCAGTGTGAAACACACAGAGTTAACACAGGGAGAGAGTCGAACTCCTTGAGTCCAACTTTAAAGGCAAAATGCTGGAATTTCAGTAATTTAATCTCAAATATCTTATGGTGCCATCAAATAATTTTTGGCTCCTGAAGTTTCAAAACTGCATCACAGACCTCTTGCTCTCCTGAAGGGACAGAAACAGGATAAAGTTCAGTAGTAGAAAGTACAGAGTCATGTGCTGAGGAGCCAACAATAAGGAGTTTTTACATAAATCTCAAGGAGCCTACAAAGAAAGATGATATAAAGAGGAGTGTGTTAGTAGACAGGATAAAAAGGATGTGCTGCCAGAGTGATGTAGCTTTAAAAGAAAAGGCTGATGTGGCTGAAGATGGCACTCAGTGAGGTACTTTTAGTAAAGAAAGGGAAGTATTAGTCCCTTTGAATAAGATGTTCATAAGATTACATTTGAATCCCAGAACACACTCTCCTCTTCGATGCCTGCCAAACACTATTGCTTTGACTCGGGTCAATCCTTTACCTTCCTGTTCCCTTAAATCTTGCCACATTCTCTCATTTTCCTCTTTACAGCACACAGCCATAAGAAAGGTCAATTGCAATGCATTTACGAGTATCCTTCTCCTTTTCCTTAAGATCTTGACATCAGCTTTTTCATCACAATAATAAGACGTGCTCAAGCTTTGTGTTTCTCAATGTCAATTATAAATGCCAAGTTACTATGGAAGAAGTTCAAAGGGGGTGACAAAGGATTTAAAAAGCTAAATTCTTTAGAAAATAGATTAGTTGCAAGATTACCAGCAATGACTCAGTTTCTTAAAAGTGAGGAGTGTTTATTCACATACACCTGTCATACACTGTCACCAGGAACTGTGATGAAGTCCTTACACCCTTATCTTGGAGAAGCTGTTGCTGCCACCAGCTGGTAGTTCACTGGTCCTTGGCTAGAGAGGTGAATACATAGCTTACTCAAAGACGACCCAGGAGGACAGGTAGGCCCTGAAGGAGGTCGTGTCTACAGAAAATTACAGAAACATTGCTCCAGCCCAAAGTGCATTTTGGAATCTGACAAAAGACAAGACCTGTGTTATGTTAGCAGGACCAACTAACGACATGTATTCACAGTCAGCAGAGTTGTCCATGAGCACGGCTAGAACAGCAAGCGTGCTGCATTCATAGCATCAGACATACAACACTGGTCCTTTTTACATTTAGATGACATTCACGTGCTTCACCTCTTAGGCTCCAGAAATACATTTTGGGGTGGCAGTTCCTTTGAATTTGGAGGTAGAAATGGCAGATCCTTGCATGCTTCACTGCTGCTTCTGTAGAGCCAATGTAAGGACAAATTTAGTGATCAGTGTCATGTACCACACAAAGAACAAATGGTTTGGTGGCCTGAAAAATGTTCTGCTGTCACCCTGTGGCTGCAGTCGCAGATGTTGTAAGAGAAGGGCTTTGCACCTTCTATGGGATCAGTTCAGGTCAGTGGTCCTTTCCTACCCTCTCTGTACATGTGAAGATGCCCACAGAGATCCTGGATTATCAGAAGCTGTATACATAGTCGTAGATTGGCTGCTGGACACGTAATTAGCAAGCCAAAAGATGGAGGCTTCTCTCTATTACGTTTAGCAACGACATGCACTCTCTCCTGCAGCATTGTCTACAAGAGGACAGTAGGAGCAAACCTGTGCCTGAGTCCTGGAAGCACTAGGAGGTGCCACAGTCACTGGGCTGCTGTGTGCTTTAGAAGATGTTCGCCAGGATTGGCATGGCTGTACTATCAATCAAATCTCACCTGGCTGTTTCATACCTGGTTGTTCTTGTAAAAGTTAATCTGTTGCAATTAACTAAGAAATGAGTAACTTTGTTTTCTAAAGAATACTGCTTTATCTGGATGTCTGAGACAGGAGTGATGACCCTGGACATCCTTGTTTCCAGACTAAAACATGGAAAATAGAAACATAAAGTCTTCTTGGGTTTAAGACATGCCTTCATAGCAGATTAAATTAGGTCTGTTGTAGACGTAAACCACAAATACAACAGTGGTGATGAATAGTTCTTGTTCTAAACACAAGCACTGAGTCATAGCTGGCTGTCACAGCAGAATCACATGCAACACTACTGCCTTCACAGTTTGCCTGACTTATGATGCCTCAGTCTTTCTTTCCCAGTGAGGCCAAGCTCACTTTCTCACCCATTGACATCAGCCTTCATGACCTCTGAGTGTATCTCTGATGTACCAGGTGTTGCTTACCTGCTCCAGATACATGTATAAACTGAACTCTGAACATCTGTGATCTCCATGGTATATTCATATGCCCAGCCATCCATGAGGTGGTGACACCCAGCAAGCCCCCAGTGTGTGCTTTATATTCCCATTGCACCTTATACAAAAATGCTGGTTGGCCATTTCAGATGATTTTTTTATGTTGCAATGCATACTTCTGCCGCTTCCAATACCAAGCCTAGTACTACTGTTGCTAGGATTGCCAGATTCAGAGAGGCCATGTGAACACATCTGATGCCAAACCAATGCTCTGCAGTGCAGCAGCAATAATCCAGCATAGGATTGGCCTCCTTTCCCTTTTCTCTACTTCTAGGCTCTGTCTCCATACCTGTATGACACCAATCACATACAAGATGCACAATCCTCCATGAACACTTGTAAAACTGGTGTATTTCCTATGTAAGACAGATAGTCTCTTGAGAACTGTCCCTATAATTTATGGTTTTTACCTGCTTTCTCTTGGTCCAAACAACTTTTTGCCTCAGCTTCCCATGCCAGCCTCTGAGCGATGTCCACCCACAACCCACACAGCAGGATCTGGGAGCTAATGCCTAGCATGGGGCTCAGCTCACAAGGAGGTTCAAGCTGGGAGGGACATGGCCAGCCGAGCACCGTGGTGACTGCATGGGTGAGCTGGATGCTTAAATGTCTTTCTCACTGTGACTACAGGAGATCAGGGAAGGAGAAGGCAGGGGCTGCACCCTGAAGATAAGTTCTTTCCTTCTCCAAGGCTGGACCACTCTTACCATCTTCCCAGCTTGGTCTCATCTCACCCTCTCACCAGAGGGTGGACATGGCAGTGCTCTGAGGTTTTGTCTGAAGACCTGTGTTGGGGAGCAGAAGTGAAGCAGTAGACATAGACAATAGCCAATCTATATGGCCTGTGAGATGGTCATCGCAAGAGAGGGCTTTTGCTGCTATATCTTTTCAGCCTCCATACTACAAAAAGCAGTCTGAGAGCCTGTGCTCATACAGCTGTCCTCTTGGAAAGTGGTGGACATTGAATGACCATGAAAATGGTGTTTTTATAATAAGATGATAAGGGTGTATGTGGCACAGCCTGAGCAAGGGCTTGTGGAGACATGCAAGGATATACATGAGGCCTGTTGGGATAATGTTGGACTCATAGGCTGAGCAAGGCAAATCTGACACAATCTCATCCATATAGTTTGTAAAAAGAGGACCCTGGAGCAATTCCTTATGCCAAACTTCACCTGGAATTTTTCTCACATCAGGCTGGTCCAATCACACTTTTGGGAGCAATGTGGCAGACCAAGTAATTTGCTCCTGAGTAGGAATTTATTTGGCAATATTGCCAGCAGACTTCCCCAGGGGACTGGTACTGGCATAATTTAATAGTTGCATTGATGAGCTGGAAGTAAATGTAAAATTGTAAATAAAAGAAAAAGTACACAGAAAGGCCAGTGAATTGATAAATAGTGTGGAGGTAGACTAAGTTGAATAGTTGTGTTTGTCAAATAAATGCATTTCAATAAAAACAATTTGCAAAGTCATCTTACTGGGAGCAAATTGTGCAAGTTCCTGTAACTGGAGACTATATTCCCTATAGCGGCAAACTTAAAGGAAATTAGGGGTCATAATGTACCGGATCAGCACAAGCTTCCCATGGAATCTTGTGGCAAAGGGAAATTTTGCAGTCCTGCCATGTTATCAACAGGAAAGGATACATGAGCAGCGAAAGGCATGGGAGAACAGGGACAAATACCTCCACAGAGACCAATACCAGATTTTGATGTGCAAGTCATCTTCTCTTTTCTGATGATATTGAAAGGATAGAAACACTGAAAAAGATGTAAAGAGTTCAGTGTGTCTAATTTATCATATGGAAGTCTGAGAGATGATTCAATTATTTGATTAAAGCACAGAATAGATATCTCAGAACAAAAACTAACTGGACAATAAAGCATTTCTTCATCAGGTGGGCAGAGGTGTGGAAAGAATTGATAGCTATAAATTAGAGTCTTCCTCAGGCGACTTTTGTAAGTAAAACCTATTTAAAGACTGGATGCTGGAAATGAACAATAAAGTATCTTTCCCACTGATGCAAGCAGATTGCAAAGAGGGTGGGATATGAACACACAAGAGTGTGAAGAATGAGTTTAAAATTGAAGAGTTACTTGAACCCCCCCCAAAAGAATAGTAGAAAGAGAGTCTTCAGCTCAGTGCCTGCCTGTCTCATAGTGCCTTTCAGAAAGGAATGCCTACTCACACGATAAGGTTTATCAGAGAGCCAACTGGCTATAATTGTTCAAAGTGTCCACATGACATGATGGATTAAAGGAGCTAACATGTTCACGCCTTTTGTCCCGCTGTGTTCTAAAGTCCCCAACAACCTTCAGCTGCCCATGCACTCATGAACTGTGATGGGTTTGAATCTGAGATCTGAGCAGTTCAGAAGTAGCTTGGAAGACCTGGTAGTCCCAGTTTGAACTGGAGGCAGCCTGTGGGGCTGGAGAACATGAGACCCTTCATGTGAGACCCTTCACTGTTTCCAGCCTCTCCTGCATGACATCACTGCAAGCCCCAGGACTACTCCCAGCCGCAAGGCAGCTGTGCCAGTAGCTCCATACTCTGTAACCACAGCTCTGCTCAACTGGGTTGTTTAAACGCTTTTCACCGCAGGGTGTAACTTTGAATGCTAAGCAATTTTTCTGACTTTCTGATTTGTTCTGGTGTGAACCCATGTGGGCATTACATCCTTTTTTAAGTAGATACATCTTAGAAAAACAAAAAGTGCCAGGGAAGAGCACAAACACAGGAACACAGGCATCCAGGCTGTTTTACTGTTATAAATGTACTCAGCCAGCTTTCTCATCCAGACCACCAATATTCTTCCAGAATTGCTTTCAGGTACATTTCAAGAGTTGGAATACAAATAAGGGCTGCTCCATGCCAGTTGGACTCAGAGCTGGACAATAGTTCCAGATCCATTTAATTTGCTAGCACACGTATGGTCTGGGAGTCTTAGTAAATCTTACCGCCCAGGATATTCCTACGCCTTCTTTCTTGCATCTCTGGTAATGAAAAAAACAACCCCGTTTTAAACACAGTGCACTAGCTATTCTGAGTTACAGAAAAAAAAACCCCAAAAACCCATGCAACAATGGGCAAATCAACCTTACTTGTTAATATTATATAATGAAAAGAATATTTTCCTGAGAGTACTTATATATATATATATTTATGTATATATGTATGTATGTATTTCTCATACCTGTGGAAAAAAAGTCACACTAAGCTACTTGATAAATATTGAAAGCAACTCTGCATTTCAGAAGAATAGATCTTAATTTTGCTTTACATGACATGGCAGCAATATGGATGCAATATAAATTGAGTCTGATGAATAAAAAGCAGCGTGGCCAGCAGGTTGAGGGAGGTGAGTCCCCCCCCTCTACTCTGGTCTTATGAGACCCCACCTGGAGTACTGTGTCCAGTTCTGGAGCCCTCAACACAAGAAAGACATGGACCAGTTAAAACGAGTCCAGAGAAGGGCCACCAGGATGATCCAAGGGCTGGAGCACCTCTCCTATGAGGACAGGCTGAAAAAGTTGGGGCTGTTCAGTCTGGAGAAGAGAAGGCTCCGGGGAGATCTTATAGCGGCCTTCCAGTACCTGAAAGGGTCCTACAAGAAAGCTGGGGAGGGACTTTTTACAAAGGCAGGTAGTGATAGAACAAGGGGCAACGGGTTTAAACTGAAAGAGGGTAGGTTTAGATTAGATGTTAGGAAGAAATTCTTCACTGTGAGGGTGGTCAGACACTGGATCAGGTTGCCCAAGGAAGTTGTGGATGCCCCCTCCCTGGAAGTGTTTAAGGCCAGGATGGATGTGGCTTTGAGCAACCTGGTCTAGTGGAAGGTGTCCCTCTCATGGCAGGGGGGTTGGAACTAGATGATCTTTAAGGTCCCTTCCAACCCAAACTATTCTATGATTCTATGATTATTAAGATTAATACTCCAGGGAAAAAAAACCAAACAGATCATTCTATTGATTTCTCATCATTTTTTAAAAAAAAAACAAAATTAAGAATAAATTCTTTATGGGATGTTAAGGGTAATAGGAAATAAAAGTTTTCAGTATTGCAGATCTAGATGAATTGTCATCACACTGTGGAAATAATAGTCCTGTCCTGAAACACATATGTAAGCCCTTTGCTGCATCTTGCTGACATCCTTGGGGCCGGAGTTGTGAGAACAGACTGTCATCCAATATCCTTTACCATCAACAGAAAGAGTCTCATGGGGCACAGTTATCTTTGGATCAGGTCCCAGAACATCTCTGGATCTACAGGACTTGGAAGAGCAAAAATTATTGTACGAACAAAATCCTGATCCTGCTGCTGCTTAGATAAATATAGATGATTTCAGTAAGACTGAGATCCAGCCAGGGTGCATATATGCACCACCCTGCTAATTTGCAGTAATATGTGTATAATTTCAAGTCATTAATGAGCAAGTTGCTAAATACCAGATCTGTATGGAAACTATATTTACAACCCTTATTCAGCTGAATAATGGGATTTTAAAAATCATTTATTTTATTGCATCACATTATTTTTATGCAGTAAAATGTGAAAATACAGCATGCTTCTGAGTGAGTTGGAAAACATTCTAAACATAAATACCATCAGCCTGATATGTCAAAAGCATGACAATGGTATTCTCTGTGCTGCTCACATCTATCTTCCCTGCTTCTCTTTTACTTATCACCTGTTGTAATTAAAACAAAGAAGGGTAGCTGGCCCATAAAATGGAATTCTTAGACAGGTCATGCTCCCAGTTAATGACCTGAATTTTCAACCTTCATTTCTGGGTCTGCAGAATGAGGAAGAAATGATTGGTGCATTAGGTACAAGCATGCAGAAGAAAATAGTAACAAAGTCAAAGACAGAAAGTGAGAAGGATGGAAGGAAAGAAAACATACATCATTGGAAGTCAATGTGGTTTATTTTCTTTATTCACTTCTACTTTATTGTCCAGCAGCAGAAAAGAGGAGCTGGGAGGAGAATCACAGTTCCAGAGATGGACAGACAGATGAATTATTTGTCACTTTTTATATTTCTGAAAAGAAAAAGTGGCTATACCAGCACTTTCAGTAATTGACCTTAAACACCATGTTGTGCCATATTGTACTGGAAAAATCATTTATCTGGAGTATATATATCACCAAATTAGAAAACAGTGACCTGAGCTTTTTCCAGACCTGAAGGGCATATAAACGGCCTCAAACCAACCTTTTTATGCTGTGTGTGGTAAGAAACCACCATGCAATCTGTCTACATCCCACACAGGACAGGCCATTCTGTAACAATTCAGGCAGGAAGGACCTTGTAGTAGTAACCACACAGATTCAGATAAAGGCTCCATCTGGGCCAGTATCCTGTGCTCAGCAGTAACCAAAAGCAAATGTTAAAAGAGTGAGGACGAGAAAAACATCTATGAGACCACTCCTGACTACTCTCCTGGGCTTGGGCTACCTTTGGTTCACAGGATTTCCTGAGCCAGGTGTGGTGTATCTACCTCTCTCTCTCTCTCCCAAGCATTTGTCCCATCTTCCCTTCAACCCAGCTAAGCTTTTGCTGTCCATAGCATCCATTGACAAGTAGTTCTACTAAACCTTGTGTAACAAAAATCACATCTTTTTACAGGTTTGGAAGCTGTTTTCTGTTAGCCTTAATTTGATGGCCCCTAGTTTTTGCGCTGGAAGACAGTCTAGGCTCCAGACCACTCATGGCTTTGTAGACACAGTAAAGTATTTGTCATAGCTCTCATCAGTGAGATCTCTCTCAAGTTGAAGAGTCTCTGTCTATTCATGTTTTCCTAGTACAGAAGCCATTTCACTTCTACAGTCATCTTGGCAGCCCTTCTCAGACTCTTCCAGGTCTGCTCCAAGGAACCAGAACTGCACACAGTATTCAAGGCTGGGGTGAATTGTGGATTTATGCAGTAGCACAATGATTTTTTCTACTTTGTTATCAAATTTCTTTCCTAACACTCCATATGACTTCTGACCACTGCTGAGCGCTGAGCTGATATTTTCATGGAACTTTCTGTTGTGATCCTCGAGTCTTGCTCCTGTATGGTAATAGTCAAAAGGCCATGAATCTTCATGTAAAGCTAGGATTTTTTTGCTTGCTATATGCATTGCTTTACATTATCTGTATGAATTTCTTCTGACACTTTGTTGCCCAGCCACCAAGGCTTTTCAGGTCCTTCTGCAGTTTCCTACAACCTGTATTCCTCTTTACTCCACCAAATAACTTTCTTATAAGCCAATTTTCTCATTGCACCATCTGATCTCTTTTCTGGGTCATTTCCGAACACAAAGAATGGTACAATTTTCAGCCCAGTTGCCTGTAAAACTCCTCTGGGAACAATTCTCTCCTGCAAGGATTAAATGTTTGCTCCCATCCTGCATTTCCTATCTGGGAATCCGTTCTTTTTCAGTCTAGGATTTCTCCCCTTATTCCATTGCTTTAGTTCCTTAAAAGACTTTGGTTAAGGATTTCACCAAAAGCTGATGAAAAATTTAAGTAGATTGTATCAATTAGATCACTCTTGTCTACATGCTTGCTGACCCCTTGAAAAATTCATTAGAGGTTTACAAAACAGGATTTTCTTTTATGTAATCTGTGCTACTCCTCAAATGGGTCATATTGATCTGCATGGCCTCTCACTCTGTCCTTTATTACAAACCCTACTTAACTGCCCAGTGCAGATGTCCAGCTTACAAGCCAGTAATTGCCCGCTCTCTGCATGGAATTCAGGGTGGGAGTGCAATATGGTTACTTACATCATGAACCATGACATTTTCTTTCTAAACCTTTCTGTCTCTTTGTACCTATTGATTGATTTATTTGTCAGACTTTCTTTCTCTCATTCTCTCTTTCTTTTTCTCTCTTTCATTGGAGTACAAATTTATTTGGTTTACTTTTTTTTCCCCTGAAAACAGGAAAACACTGCCCAAGTTGCTGATCATGAGAAAAAATTAACAACCAGTATAATATTTATAGCAATTTTTAATCTTAAATGCACTGTATGCATTTATGTAACAAAATTCATTAATCTAACCTAACCAGCCTAGTAAATACTGATTTAAGATGAGCTGGGTATCTCTATTACATGCAACTTCCATTATTTTTTTCTGTCAGATGCTTCACCTGAGTTAGATGTGGTAATGGACATCTATCAGATTTCAGTCATCACAAGCAAGCTAGAAGTCATGTTTGCTCAGTTCCAACAGCCAAAGGCTTTCCCACAAAGAGGAAGGAGAGGAAGTTTTAACAGTACCTCAAAGCTCACTTTTGTTACTGAATTTAAAGCAAGCTATTCTGCTCTGTACTTCTGCTGAATGTGTTTGCCCATCAGCAAAGATGGACATAAAGCAACTCTCTTGTGCCTGCAGAGCCGTGTCTGACACAATCGCATGTATTTAGACTGTTCTTTCAAAATTTGGCTCCCCTGTTCCTCATATTCAGATCTAATCTAGTCAGTACACCATATTCTACATTCTTCTTTCCCAAATATTAGAAAAAGCTATTCTGTTCCTCAGACCAAGTTCTCTCATGTGATCCGTGCAAAGTACTTGTATTAAAATCGCATAATCATGGGACTTTTGCTGTCCAGAGAATGATTTGCCAACTGTGGAAACAGGATGGTCAGCAATTGCTGATCAATAGACAATGGATTTATTTTATCATAGGATGGGTAATACTTGTGAAAGCCTAGAACCACTTAATTGCTTTTTGCAGCTTAGGATTGTTTTTACAACTTCACATTTGCACAGTACTGTATTTTCCTTAATATTTAGTGCTCTTTACAGTCACTTGCTTTTTAATTTTGGGTTAGTGTACTTAATCTTATGATCTCCTGAATAGTACTTTATATTTAGGAAAGACACAATTTTCTGCTACTGAACCAGCATGGTAACCCAGAACAGAAACTGACCATTAGAGGGTTTTTTACATTTGATATCATAAATGGCAAAAATATAACTAATAAAAAGACACATCCAGGAAATTAAGAATTGCTGATTTTGATGGTTCTTGTGGAACAGAAATGGTCACAAGTTATACCTAAAAATGCATAAAGTACATTAAATTTGTTGACTGAATATCATAT
The DNA here is from genome assembly GCF_000700745.2 of Antrostomus carolinensis. Taxonomy (NCBI): domain Eukaryota; kingdom Metazoa; phylum Chordata; class Aves; order Caprimulgiformes; family Caprimulgidae; genus Antrostomus; species Antrostomus carolinensis. Next base: position 2,306 of record NW_010291622.1, on the reverse strand, counting down.
CTTCTTTTAGTTTAGTTCTTATTTCAAACATTCATTTAAATCTTTCATTATTAATCAAAGCACCAGATTCTTATCTACTGACGTTACTGGACTGATCTCAGATTCAACTGAAAACAGACATACTGGAAATAAACTATTTTATAGTAAAACATACAGTCATAGTGATGTACCATGGGAATTTAAGAATGTCAGATAGGTGGATTATTTATATATAGACTGATAGTTTGTCTTTCCCCACATAATTCCATTGTGTTTTTTTTTTTTTATCAAGTGAACCTCTCTCTGTCACTGCTTCTATTTTTTACACAGTTTATAAAAATACTCATAATTAGCAGATATGATACAGGTGGGGAAGAGAATGAGCCCTTATCAGATGATCAGTCACTGGTTCCTCCATTTCTTTTTGTGTGGTATGCCAGATCCTGTCTTCCCGTTGCTCAAGCAGTACTTAATTTTCTCACAAAGTAGAATAGCCACGGGGACTGAATGGACCCCACTGCCAAATATATCTTAGCCTCTGAGGTCAAGGCTTTTTGTAGGCTCTGATCCTTGTGATTGAAAATTGACAGATTGAAATCCAGGTATCCTGAACTCTGGGTGTGCATTTTCGTTACCAGAAAAAAGGGAATCTGAGGGCTCCCTCTGTGAGTGGGGTCAGGCATGGGCTGTGTTTCTACTGATCAGTCTCAGGGAGTGGGTCTGGCATGGGCTGCGTTTCTACCGCTCAGTCTCAGGGAGTGGGTCAGGCATGGGCTGCGTTTCTACTGATCAGTCTCAGGGAGTGGGTCAGGCATGGGCTGTGTTTCTACTGATCAGTCTCAGGGAGTGGGTCAGGCATGGGCTGCGTTTCTACTGATCAGTCTCAGGGAGTGGGTCAGGCACGGGCTGCGTTTCTACTGATCAGTCTCAGGGAGTGAGGCAGGCAGGAAAACATCTGCTCCTTAGATCGAAGCAGGTACTCGTATCGCGGTTGCACGTCTGACCTTTACCCATGAGTTAGGTGTGTTTGTACTAAGGGCTTCACAGAGGTGATCCCTAACCCAGAGCCTGTTCCAGACTGCAGCTTGCAGCCGTGGATAGCGAGGCAAGTAATTGAATGAGGAATTTGACAGGACAAAGTGAAGTGATGGGCTAGTCACAGGTAGCCCCACCTGCGAGTAAAGGGCAGCATGGGAAAAAGCATGAAGCCACATTTTGAAAAGCTTTCGAGAGGGAGTGGGCTCTGCACTGCAAATGGATCAGGGCTAGGGTTCACCTGCTGGTACAAGGTGGGGGTGGTAAGCAAAGTGGAGCCAGACATGAGTTTTTAATAGCTCTGAAAATGAGGAACGATTTTACATCTATCAACACAGGAAGGGGAACCATTCAAAACCAGAGAGATTCCAAACGATGCTCTAAAAATATAAGCAATGTGCTAATATTGGTTGAGGACACAGAAAAGGATAATGGAGTCAAAACAATGAGAATCAATCGTAGCAGTTTCATAGGAGTGGACTGTCAGGAAAGACCACGTCTTTAAGGAGTCAAGCAGAGAGACGACGCTTCAGGATCTCGATGCAGCTGTGCATGTCTGGCAGGCCATAGCAATTAGTAGTGAGCTTTCGAATCTCGCCATTTCGAAAGGGGCGCCGGCAGTTTTTTCAGAGACGTTATGAATCACACGGTGTGCTTCCTGCTCCACTGGGATCCACTGAAAAATTCCTACAGTTATATGGTAACAGAAGAAAGGAAAGCAGTGCCAAGGGCTGCTGAATGAGTCATATTGCCAAACTCCAATTATCTGTCGTTTATAGAAGAGGCTAATTATAATTTAGTATTGATTACCTTCAGGGGAAAAATAATTTTCTCATTATTTGCGATCACGTGTTTGATAAATCCAGAATGCCCAAAGCAAACACTGGCTTGTTCAGCTCAGGCTTTATATCTCTTCTGCTTGCCTCAAATTCATTTTCCATCTGCTGTCCAGCCGATGAGCTGATTCCAAATTCATTTTCCATCTGCTGCCCAGCCGATGAGCTGAGCGTCCTCCCAGAAAGTGAGAGGCGTCATTAAAATAAGTCATCAGAAAGGACTAATTGTGCTCGAGCTGAAGGCGGGGGGAGGGGGCAAAATTCTGCCGTTGCTTCGTGGGTTTTTTTAATACCAAGTGTGGATGATGGATCTGCCCTGTCCCCCGCGTACCCCCCGCCGTGTCGCGCCGCAGCGGGAGCCGGGTCGCTGCGACGCGGGAGGCGTGGTTTGTGGGCGGGGGGCGTGGTTTGTGAGCGAGGGGGCGTGGTTTATGGCTGTGGGGCGTGGTTTGTGAG
>NW_010291621.1:0-1350 GCF_000700745.2 Antrostomus carolinensis | reverse complement strand
CAACCCCTCCAATTCTGTGATTCTTTGATTCTGTGACTGCCTGTGATCCTGCACTGGGGCAATAAGAATAATACCTAATGCCTTGCATGATGTCAAGGAATCAGGACACAGTAGAAAAAAGACACATAAGTTAGTTTGGAATCTCCAAAGCAGGCAGAAACGCCACTTCCATCAACAAACGCAAACCTACTGGATTTCCTCTGGCAATATTCCTGTTTAGAGGTGTGTGGGGAAGATAACCCTTGGCTTTTTTCCCCATATGACTATTCTCAGCACATAGTGTACCTTGGGACTGTCAGCTCTCTTATAAGCCATTTATTGGTTCAGGTACCAAAACTTCTCGTAGACATATCTGGAAATGTTGTGCTCCCATTTGGGCCCAGCAGGTTTTGCTGGAAGTGCTCTCTACTCCATCTAGGCAGAGTTCTTGGCTTACATGTTCAACCAACATCTCCAGGCATCTCACAGGTGGGTGGAATGGTAGCTCCCAGACAGTTTCACTGCCTACAGCACATCTTTTATCAATGACCAATGAATCTTGCTTTTCCTGGGAAATTTTGAACCCGCTGAACATTTGATGTGCAATTAATCTGGGTATGGAAAGAGTGTCTGAGGTATCCTACAACTGTCAGCCTTACGGTTAAACACATATTTGGGCTTGGGAAATACATGACAAATATGGTCCCTTTAGAAAATGTGTTGCTATGCGTTCAGGCTCCATAGTGCAGAGATTGGTAAATTTTGATATGTAAAGTGTCACTGGTGCTTCCAAAATTAGAGTTATATTAAAAAAACCCTAGCTAAACTATATTATTGGCTGAGAGAACCAAGAGGTGAGGGGTGAGGGGAAAGCAATTCCACTGAGTGCCTCTCCACATCTGAGTTTATAAGGAGTCTGAGACACAGCATTCAAGATTTTCTAGAAGAGAGGTCCATCTTTATGAGCAGAGACTGCAATGGTTTTAGAGATACTAAAGCTACTTTAAGACTGTGAAAAAGCAAATGAAAAAAACAAGTTCTAGGAAAAGGGGAGAGACAAATATAATAAGAAAAGGATGCAATAGAAACTGGAGGGGAAAGGAATAAAACTTGAAAAGAAAATTCCTACTAACCTTCCTCCCTCCAAAACCACTCTCCACCTCACATACACTGAGGGCAACAGAGGCCAATTTAACACAAGGAATTTGTATTTCTCTCAGTCATTGTGTTGTGTTGCCTGATGTGAAGGCCATTCCCAGGCCTCTTTCTAGCAACCCTGGTTTCATCCCCCTGCCCCATCGGATCTAGTTTAAAGCTCTTTTGAGCTCCACTAACTTTACGCATCCTTTTGCCCCTTGGAGACAGGGATAC
>NW_010291620.1:0-2414 GCF_000700745.2 Antrostomus carolinensis | reverse complement strand
TTTTTGCCTCCCCAAAGCGCAGTGGGCGCGGTGGGAGGTAATTAGGGGTGGAGGGGAGCGGCGAGCGGGCGTCCCCGCCGCTGCGGTCCGTGTCTGGAGGATGACAGCAGAAATTGTTATGGAAAGACCTCGACCTCAAGGCACGGAGCCGTGGAAAGACTATAAAGAGACCAGGCTGTAAAGCGTCTGGGATTGCATTAACAATAGAAAAGTGTCTCAAAGAGTGACAATTGGAAACACAAACTTCTGGCCCAGCGACTCGAAAAGCGCAGACTGAAAACTGCTGCTGAAAGAAACCGCATATTTGAAGGGATTTTTGCCCAGCATTTCCAAGAAAGATTTACATTCTGTCAGAATGAAGAGATGGGACAAATTCTGCATCAGAGGGAGGTACTTGTCCCTACCCTCAGGGATAGCGTGTGTATCCCCTTAGGGGCAGGACAAATATGTAAACAAAGAAATACAAATATATAAGCCCGTTGGGGGGGAGTTAATGAAAACAAATACAACATGAGGCATCACAGCTGTTTTACTGCAAAAAAATTAACTGGATTGGGATGCAGACTGAAGCTCAGCGATGGAGAGCTGTGGGTAGTTCTGACTTCGTGTACTTTCTGCTTCATATCCCCTTAGGGGCAGGACAAATATGTAAACAAAGAAATACAAATATATAAGCCCGTTGGGGGGGAGTTAATGAAAACAAATACAACATGAGGCATCACAGCTGTTTTACTGCAAAAAAATTAACTGGATTGGGATGCAGACTGAAGCTCAGCGATGGAGAGCTGTGGGTAGTTCTGACTTCGTGTACTTTCTGCTTCAGGGACTGCTGAGGGCAGACGCAGGTTCCTCATTTGGGAATGACTGATGTGAGTTACAGCTGCGGGAGTTCAGCTCATCGTTTGACTGAAGTGTGTGCTGAAGTGCTTCCCCGTGCAGAGCTGCTTTCCTCAGCTGAAGTCTTGAGGCTTTCCGAGGCACCTCAAGAAACGAGGCTCTGAGTCAGGCAGGAGCTGGAAGAGATTGTTGGCACAGCTCCCTCACAGTCCTGCAGAGCTGCTAGCCTAAAAGACTTCAGCAGTGTTGCACCATTACGTAATTACGTTAGCCCCATGCTTTGGGGGATGTAGCTGAGGAATAAAACAGGACAAATGAGCAAGTTTTCCATGTGGACAAAAGCACTGGGTTTCCTTTTTGAGCTAAAGAAATGGTTATGGTGACTGCTGCGTTCTTTTTATTGGTTTCTTTCCATTACTCTTAACTCCTGGCAGCAGCTTAGAGAATCCCTCCCTATCCTGCATGGTTTCTTCTTTCAGACATTTGCAGGCAGTTGTTCTGTTCACCCTTCCGTCATCGCTTAGCTCATTTAATCTTTTCTTGTAAGTCAGTCCCTCCCGTTACCTAATCATGGTGCTGCTTTTCCCTGAACTCCCTCTCAGTTGCTCGTTTATTTTACGGTGACATGGTGGCCAGTAATCCTGCCATTGTTAGCGCTTCCTGTTGTGGACTTTGGGTTATTTTTGTTGAGAGCTGCTGCAGTACTCAGAGGACTGAGCTAAGCTTCCCCTGTGAAGAATAATTACCAGTAAGGTCACTGATACTGCAACAGAAAACATGGTCCGTGGATAATTATAGCTGATGGGTTTGGGGATGCAGGCTTAGTGCAGTTCTGGTATGTGAACTTCTGGTGGAAGAAGGCCCAAAAATTTCATGTTTGATATTAAACACTCTATTGGGGTTCCAGATACTTTTGCTCCACTGGAAGGATTTTGCTGCCTGCAGAACACTGTAATTTATTTCTGACTTCCTGTGTTATTTTCCTTAAGACCATCTAAGGCAGGTGATGTCTGAAGTAAACTTAGGGTATTTGTTTTACTAAAAGATTGTTTCTACCAAAATGATAGGCAACAGAAACAGGGCTCAACCATCTGCATGACTGTATGTTGCTGACATCCTTTGTTTTCAGGTTGCCTCTTTGTTTTTCATTGACTCCAGAGGAACATGGGACAGGTCACAGAAGAAATGCCATTAGTGCAAACTTAGTGCACTTGCCTTTACTTTCTTTCACTTTACTTTACTTTTGCACCTGAGTTGGAACCATCACAGACCAGCCTACAAACCCAGTTGGACATGGGGAGAGATCACACCATCAGTGCTTATGTGACAGTTACCCCCATTCAGCTCCCTGTGGGCTGATTCCCAAGTGTGATCCGGGTTCAGGATGCCCAGTCCTGACATCAGTCCTTGCTCAGCACCAACATAGCATCTACCAGGATACAGCACCCACCTTCTACCGATTCCTGCTCAGGAGTTTGTTTTTTCTTTCTTTCTTTTTCTTTTTTTTTGTTTCTCTCCAATCCCTTGATAATTTGAGGATGCAGCCTTGTCCTGGTTTCACTAGGATAGAGCTAATT
>NW_010291619.1:0-11237 GCF_000700745.2 Antrostomus carolinensis | reverse complement strand
AAGAAAGCACAGAAAGACAAGACAACTACATTTGGGTTGTAATATCAAAGAATAGGTGTTCAAAGCACAAATTTTAAAAAGTAAAGTAATCATCAAAAGAAAATCAGGAATGTCCAAGTCTCTGTCCATAAATTTCTTCATGGGTCTCTTTTTGCTTCCAAAAGTTTTAATTTTTATAAATTTTCTGTTGAAACTCATCCTACTTTTCCAGACTATTTCTTCAATTTGCCAAATTTGTTTTCATTTATAATTCTATTTTCCAGCATGTTTTTAACTCTTCTCACTTTGACATTATCTGTGTGCATAATACATATCCATCATTCAGAACACCAATGAAAGCCTCTAACACATGGCAGATCCCTACCAGATCCTACTTGACTTCTTTCCAATTTCACCCTGAATCACTGACAATTACACTTTGATGCAGTCTTCTAATCCATATAAAAGCAATTTCATCTCATGCTTCTCACCAGCTTGCTAATGAAAATCTTCTAAGATAAGGTAAAAAGATTTCCTGGCAATGTTACTACTGTTTTTCCCTTATGCATAAAGCCTGTTTTCCTGTAATCCAAGAAAACCAGACTTGTTTGACTATTCTTGACAAATCCATTTTGATTGTCAGTCTTGTTCTTTATATTTTTGCCCTAAATCCCTTTATTTTAGAAATAGCTAATATTTTTTTTAAATACAAATAATTAATACAGTTTACAAATAAGTTTTTGTTCATTTTTCTTACAATATTTTTCCGGAAACTGCAATAAAAAAAAATCAAACTTATAATTCACTCATTTCTCTCTTTTTGGGGGGTTTGGTTGGCGGGGTTTTTTGCTGGTGGTTTTTTTTATTTGTTTGTTTTTGGTAGGCAGCTGTATTTGCCCTTTTCCAGTCTCCTGGGAGCTCCCAAAGTTGGCTATGAGACTAAGGGCCCCATTCAGAGTCCATTTCATCATGCACAGCCAATCTGAAAATAGTTCTCAGCATTTCAGTGAGAAATAACTTAGTTTTTAAGAAAGGAAGTTTTCTAAGCCAGTAACTCTCAGATTCACAAGGATATATCTATCACTTTTTAGTATAGATATGATAGATGGCATCTTTTTTTTGTCTTTAAAATTATGGCTTTTTGATAATTTGAATTGAAATTAGCTGTTTGAAAGAATCAATAACCATGTGGATAAGTAAACTAGCTGACACAGCCAGCTTGGAGTTCTAAAGCCATTGCTTCAGAAATGCTGCTCTCCAAATGCTTACAAGAAAGCTGAGCAGCAATTAGATAAGAGGGATGGTCTTTCCATACATAAATATTTGATTATAAAAGAGGAAATAGCAGAAACACATGGTCAAATCATAAAACCAACAGAAGGCCCCTGGTGAGTTTTGCTGGAACCTGTGGCTGAGCTTTGTGCTGTCTAACATATCCTAAGCAACCCAGAGAACAGGGTGATCAGCAAGATGACTAATCTTCCTCATGATATGAGGTTATTCAGGGCAGTAAAGACAAAAGCCAAATGCAAGGAATGATTTCATAAGACTAAGTAACTAGGCAAAGGCTGGCAGCTGAAATTGACAGATAGATGTGAAGTTATACACAAGTGAAAATAATTCCACTGTCATGCATAACAAAAGATTCTGAGAGAGATCTAAAATTATTATAACCACTGGTGAGACTCTTCAGCTATGATAAGTATTTCCATTAAAATATTAGCTCAGTAGCCAGTAGCTATATTGGTGGTACACCTGTATTATGAAAAACATGATCTGTTTTGGTCTCCTTAGATAAAAAAAAAGTAATAGGTCTGCAAAAGCTTCAAAGAAGAATCAAAGTGTTACAGTTTCATGAAAGCAACTACCACACATGCTAAGATTCTCCTGTCTGAGAAGGAGGGATGTGATGATGGTGTCTTATAAAATCATAGGTCGTACTGAGACCAGCACCAGACATCAACAATTTATTGTTTCTTCCAGTACAAGGAAAATGAAATCCCAGCAAAATCAGCCAAAGTCTAGCACAAAAACAAATGAAAAGCAGTGGTTCTTCACATGACATGGTAAGTTCTGGGATTCACTGTCATAAGAGGTTGTAGACTGTAGTAAGATAGGGTCTGGCGGCCGGAAGATATCGGGCTGTACGGAAAGGTAAGACACCCCCCTCTCTCTCTGCTAGTAGCCAATAGCACTTAGCCTGTGATGTAAGCAGGTGGAAGTGACATAGTGAACCCACTCTATATAGTACTGTGTCGTACAGCATTAAACGCCATTTGCAGCATCCTCATATTGGTGTCAGTGCTCATTGGCCCAGAGACGGGGTGTGTGTTTGTCTCTGTGCCGCCTCGACCGGACGGGACGTTGCGGGATAACAACTGCAACAGTAGACACTAGAATTTTACATAAGTCCAAAAGCAAATGGCTTAATTCAAAGAAAATCCCACTGAGAGTTATTAAGCACACAGAAACTGTAATTGGATCATAAAGAGTAGTTGTTAGAAATACAATTGTATACTAGATCTATTCTGTGAACTTTTGGACATTGGTAGCAATGGAATACTGACTATCCAGTCTTTATGTTATTTTATTATAGAGTAAGGATTCACATTAAATATACAGATAGCATAAAAAATACTGTCTCTTTTGTTACGTTCACCCTTCCAAGAAAACAAGAGCACTTGTTAAAAATAAAAAGATATAATTTTGCATGTAATGAATGAATTAATAGGAGGACTCATAACAGAATGACCAACTTATTCTGTCAAGATGAGGAAATAGCTTTTAAAGGGGAAAAAACCAAACAAAAACCAAAACACATAACCACTTTGGCATGTGACAGTCTCTGAATACCAGATGCAGATTCCAAATGCCAATTCAAGATATTAATGTGACATTTCTGTAAGAAAGGCTATCAAAACAGAGCATATTGACTATTCCTCCTACTGCTAACGTGACACCAACTACCACGATTACAATGTCTAACCATTAAGGCTTTTGAATAGCAGAACCTCCACTAAACATTGTTTTGATAATATTTGTTCTCGCAAGATCCTAGTGCACCCACTATAAATAAATATTCAGTAACTGTCAGTCTGAATACAGAAGTTATACAAGAAAATAATAAATTAATTCACCATACTGAATTCCAGATCATTACCCAGTCAGTTTCTCACTGAAGTAACTGGTATAAGGCTTTTTAGCTCCATAGATATTCAGGTTCAAAACATGCCCAAGAGGTGGAAAGTTTGGTGAGAAGCACTGATGATCAAACTCAGAACAAAATTAAATATTTCAGTTGTTGCTGCCTGCCAGCAAAGATTATTAGATTGGGAATCTGGAAGTGAAAGAAACACTGGATTGTGCTTTTGTCTGGGGAAAGTTAACAGATGGTCTAAAAAGGAGCAGCTTTAAAATAAGACCAGCAGCCAAAAAGTGTGTTGAGATAGCAATATGAGAATTTTTTTGATCTGTTCTGTGCCACTGTTTTGTATGGTTTCATGAAAGAGCATAGAGTCTCAAAGCTTGACCTTATAGCTTTATTCAACCAGATTAAAATACTTTAATATTTTTGTAATTTTGGGAAAATCATGTTATGTTGTGAATAGAAGTATCTGAAATACATATTTACAATATGCTATTTTTCCAAGACAGGTCTCAAACGTTGCTGAAAACACAACTTCAATTTCATTCTGTAATGTAGAATTACAGAAGGTTCCATATGAGGATTTAATATGGTATCTTCTTTCAACTTTAAAAAAATAGGCAGCTAAATCCCTACACAGCTCATACAAAATATGCCTGTGGATGTTTGTTTATATTTTTGCAGAAGTGGCTCATTTATCTCTTCAGAAAAGGTTGCTGTGTAAATTTAGACTGTTGCTGCAAAAAAGCACTAGAGAAAGTCTCAAAAATAAAAAAAATGAGTAGTGACATACAATCATTCCCTCAGCTATAATGTGAAAGAACGCTGCATGAAGGAAATTAGAACCTGCATTCAGATTCTTATTAGTGTGCTTTCCTACTGGTTAGCAGCCAGAGGCAGATAGATCAAGACATACAAATCTTGCTGTAAATGTCAAACTTGTTCCAGCACAGGATACAGTACCATAAGCAAAACATCAAGTACTTCAGCTGTAAGTCAACAGAAACTTTCAGAATTACTTACCTGATTTTCTTCATGAGAAACTCTCATTTGTTCTTTAAGAACTGACATTCTGGCTGCTTCTTCTTTCCTCAATACTCTTTCTTTCTTTAGCTCAGGACTCCAGAAAGTTTTGATGCTATTCATCGAGGATCCCAGCTTGCTGTCCTTAATGTCTAGTTCTTTTCTGAGAAGATCATTCTCCCTCTGTAGTTCCTTAAGCTGAGCCTGTAGGTCTAACATGGTACTATCTCTAACCTGTCTCAGCATAGAAGGAACCTGGTGGTGGTGATGGTGTGAAGATGTGGTCAGACCTCCATGCTGATCAGTGTAAGAAAGGACATCTGTGTGCGAAAGTCCAGCTGAAGCAATGTTAGGACTGCTCCCCATAGCTGTGACTCGACCACCATACACAGCTCGATTTGTAGCCCTTCCAAGAGTCATTGTGCCCTTTGGGAAAGTAGTAGAAGCTACACCTTCATGGTCACTCAGATACATTGGTCCAGATGTTGCATAGGCGGCATTAAGGGACTGGATGTTCTCCATTGATAACGTCTTACCAGTTCCTCCTCCTCCTCCACTATTTGTTCGCCTATGGCCCAGGCGAGGAGATCTTGGCAAACGAGGAGACCTGGAGGGACTTCCTTCCAAGTTGCTGATTGTTCTTGCACTTCCATACATTTTTCTTCTACTTTGAGGTACTATTTAATAAGAAATTAGTAACACTAAAGTCGAATATTAAATTTATAATTCCAGTTAGAAATGTTGGCAGTTTCACTGCATTCTTCCAGTAGGCAAAAATCTATTGTTCCTCCAAAGTCAGAGATCTGAAAAAAGATAATATAAAATTAAGTAAATTATCTTGAAATATAAGTTTACAAGTAATTAGCATACCTAAGAAAAAATAATCTACTTCCTAGAGTAATTACTTTAAAAATAAAATTTACTATACATCTTGTATTTAGGATGACTTGTTAAAAAATGCATTTTCAAACTCATTTCATTCAGAAACCAAACTAAGATAATACATTTTTAAAAGACAAATGTAAAGTACTGTAAATTCAGTAGTTCTTTATATTCTCGAGTAATACTAGATTAAGACAGAACAAGGAAATAGGCAAGGGTTTTAATTTTTGTTTGGATTAACAAAGAGATTTTTGATAGGAAAAAGGATCAAGGAAACAGTGTTTCCAATAGTTCAGCTGTAACCAGTACAAACATGTTTTAATATGAAAAATCAACAATAAAACTAAGCTAATTTCAGTGAATGTTTCCTTCTAAACAATTATACCTTATTACAACACAGTATTATTTGTTCAGTGAAGTTGTATCTTGATAATATTTGTTGCTAATAAGCTTCTCAGGAAAAGATTGCATGACAATATCCTGGGTTTTCTTCTAGGAAAGGAATCCTTGTAGAATACAATTTTCTTTCTTTTTTTTCCAATGGATATCATTGATTATTACTTTGATAGAACTATTCTTGTAATTTATTTAATCAAACAGAGATGTGGACCAATGCTCTATTTCAAATTCTTCAATACCATCATTATACATTTACCAAGCTTCAAGTAAGTTTATTAACTTTATGTAGCATAAATATAAACAAACAACAGGACTCTAGGATTAGGTAGGTCAATTGCTGTATTTTTTTTAATATTATAATTTCAATAAATTTGTGGTATTAAATTGGTGATCATTAACCAGATCTAGCACCAATTATTTCAAAGGTAACTAGAGGAAGAAGAAAAGCTAGATTTAGTCAAACTCAGTAATCTTCAACCATACCCTCAAGGCATCCTCATTATCTATAGATACATTATTTCCTAGTGTTTTAAAACATGTGTTCTACATTTGCTGTGAAAAAATCGCTGATGCAGGGGCAGGCAGAAGGATGATTCGATGTCATATTTATGAATAAGCTCTAGTATATTAAATCCTCATCAACAACATTAGCATAAAACATTACAGATCCTAATGATATCAGCAAATAAGAAGCATGCCAAGTTCTCCACTGACCCCTCATTATCCCACACAGGCATATCCCACAGGGCTTATATGAATTCTAGGAATTGCTCGGTATATGCTACATTTTCATCAACTTCAACAGCCAGTATAATCTCAAGTATTGTTGTTTCATTTGAATTACCACCATGCATCTGAATTAGCTGAGATATTTCAACTTGTTCACCTACTATTATACAACACTGGCCACTCTTGTGGCTTTTCACCTCTTTCCCAAGAGGTCACAAGAGCCTGGTGTCAGGAGTCACAAGATTCAGAAGTGGAAGGCACAGCTACACTGAAATGTTGATGACAGTGTCACTACAGGTGCTGGAGAAAAATATGAGAGTGTGGTATTTATTCAATATTGATAATTTGGAGACACTGAACTCTTTGCACTGCACCCAGGTTGCTTCATTAAAAGCAATTCATTTCAATGCAAACACTGCCCTTGACAAAATGGATCAAACAAGCTAACATAACATTGTTCCATAGAAACTATAGTAACAAGCCCAGTGATTCTGTCATGAAACATTACCGCTTTTTGCCACGTACAGACAATTCAGCTACACATAAAGCAAAGCAGGGGTACCTACTGCAATGAGAAAATGTAGTTTTTAACTATTTAGGAAGACACAGATATAAAATTACAGTCTAGCAACTCTTTTTTACTTCAGGATCATATAACTAATAAAATATGAATATTTTTAATTCTAGAGGCAAAAGCCTGATTCACCTTCTTGAGCCATGAAAACCTCTCAAAGCTTCCATAATTCAGCCCCAAAGCGCACAAATTTAAAGGAACCAGATGTAAATTATTGATTTGCATTTTCAAATTTTGACATTTTATTACGAGTATCCAAATTTGCCCCCCTTTTCAGTTGTCATTCGGCATTCAAGAGATGACCCACAGCTTGTTCCACAAAAAAAAAAAAGTTATGCAGCTTTTCTGCCATCTCAACTTCAATGCACTGATCAATAAAAAACATATCTCATGGTGACTGGGAGCAATGTAATTGCTTATCCTAATTCTCAAGTGGCTGCATCCTCTGGCCAAATAACATCACTCAATGCACTCTGAGAAATCTATCCTTGTATATTACTAGTTTCCTGAAAGAGTTCTGTAGCATCTTCAAAGAGGATCTCATATGAGATCAGAGCTGAATATCATTTTCCTTCCACTGGCTCATGGCAGGTCCTGAGCAAAAGCAACCGTCTACTGGACAGATACAATTCTCCCCCAAAAAAAAATCCAGCCTGGTGAAAAAAAATAAGATTGCTAGAATAAACTGTCAATGCCAATTTAAGCTGCATACAGTCAAATATTTTCAGATATAGCAGACTTGATGCACGATCAAGTGGTGGTAGGTGTTGGTACAGAATTGTTGAACCTCAAAAACATAGGTATAGGACACCCTTACATCAGATAAATATTGTTTTTGCTTTCCATTGCCACAGTCTGATAAATAAGTAATTTATGCTTCTTCCTTTGAGTCACTTAGTTTCCTACTTAGCCTTTTATTTATGTGTCTGATATGTATTTTTATGTACTTGTTTTGCCTTTTAGAGTTTATTAGTTATGGTCTGTCTTCTTTTCTCTACTTGTTTGAAGTCTTGAGAATATATCATCTGAAAGCACAGAACATTTTTATCTTGCCTAGCATGCCAATGCTTACTATTGAGCCCTACTGAAAAAGGGAATCATCCCTTATCCAAAGGGAGGCTAACTTCTTTTTGGATTTCTCCTTTAATAATAATATTCACATACTGATTTAACATTGTAAATTTCACATGCTTGCGAAAATTCAGAAAGCAACAGGAAAAGAGAAGTGAAACCACCAACCAAACAAATGTTATTACCTCCACAGCATTTTCAATTACTATTTTTATTCAACCCCCTGAAAATACTCTAATCAAGATGGAGACCTCTATGTAGAAAGTGGAAATACACTGACATATGCTTGGTTTTCTTACTTGCATGGGCTACTAAGGATAACTCACAGACCAAAAGCTGAAAATCATTATTTTAAAGAGTTCTTACAGTTTGTACCTATTTCCGTTTGCAATTCATTATCTACTACAACTCAGACTGGCTTTCTTGCAGACACCTTGGAAAAAGGAAAGCACATAAAAGTGCACTTTTTGGAAGTGTATACATCTTAAGGATAAACCCCGAGTCTTCCTTTATGGCTGTGAAAAGTCTCAGACACAGCAGAAGCCATATACCATTGCTTTATGGAAGAAAGGAGAAAGGCACCTATGTAATCTTTATACACAGAGCCTTCCTAGCTTCAGGAAGATTTACTGTGTGTCTCAACACATCAGGAATTGGAGGCATGAAGAAGTAATATCAGCCTCAGGGCCTCAACAATTGCCATACAGATCATCTACTGCCTAAGATAAAGAGAGGAGATCCCTTCTCTCATCTCCCCATTGAACCTGCTGACACAGAGCCATTCTAGTTGAACTTAGAGTGGGCAGGCGAGATACAGATGGTTCTACCCTGAAAACAAAATTGATTTTATATTGCTATTTTAATTTATGGGGGGAAAAGATTATTGCTCTAAACCAATCATTTTTCACCAAATATTTCAAGGATGGTTTTACTGAACTAAAGCATAACCATAGTGGAATTGGTAGAGAGAAAGATAAATGGAATCAAGAGGAAACATAAGAATCTCATACATCATGGGGAGCACAGGCAAGTTGTATAAACAAGAATAGTGTATCCACAACTACAGAGACGAACCCTCTCTCTATAGAAGCCCAGAAGCTGTGGGAGTTGCAGTAACAAGCACAAAGGAGCTCCAATACAACTTATGAAGATTATAACCCCCTAAAAACTTATCTGAGACAAAAAGTCACCCAGATTCATTCAGTCTGGTCCGGGACAAACTGCAGACCCACTGCATGCATTTTCCCATAAAAGGTTATTTTGAGTTTTAAAAGCAATATCAGCTTAATAGTATGAGAAAAAAAAACAGATTTATTTACTTGTCTCAATATTTTCTTACATTAAAAATACTTTTTAATGTACATAACGTATGACTTAAAAACTAAGCAGCATAATTGTGACTTTAATATTTTGCATTGCAAACAAACCTATATAAGAGGGTACAGAAAATTAAGCATGCATTCTCAGGGGCCTGGTGAGGGGTGGGCACTTCCCTCGGTCATGCTCTCATCAGCCTTGAAAATCCCAGCAAATAAGAAATAGTCTATTTCATGTTAAAATACTTCCTGGTGATTGTTGTGATTTAGGCTTGGCATATTTCTGCACTTCTGCCTCATCTCAGAGGGTTCACATTAACCACATCACTTAAGTCTTCGACACTGCACTTTATTTGCCTTTTAGCTATCTATTTCTAAAGAGACTTAAAATGTAGGATTCTAATATGATGCTACTGCAAGGTCTGTCTCACTCAATTTACTTTCCAAATGCTTTACTTCAACATTTTACATATTTACATATTTACACCATTTCCTTGAAATACTATCTTCACAGAAATCCATACCTTCTGATTTTCACTGGTTACACACTCTTACCCCATCCCCTAAAAAACACCCCCCACAATTAATTTTTGTAAGCTATTTAAACAAATCAGCATCACCAAGTTCAAAGCAAGTAATAATTTCCTGCATTGTATCTGACAATCTTTTCATAAGAAGTCCAGAAGGACTGTGTAGAAAGGCTGTATTTTACTCTCAGAACACACTGGGGGCTATTTTGCCTGTTTCCTGGGCTCTATGAATCTTGATGGTTCGGAAGAAAAATGGAAACTAAATCATGCCAGACAAAACTTTAATGAAATTACTAAATTCCTCCTTCATTCAGTTCAGAAAAAACACAAGATGTTGTTACATCCCAAGTCTCTCCTGTAAAATGTCTGGGCCTAAACAGCCCAGCAGTCTCAGATCAGATATTCCAAACCATTAAAAAAAAGGTAACAGTTGGAACTTTGCTGCCAATTCTGCACAGTGCATGCAGAGTTCTCACCAGTTTCACATTAGAGGTTTCACTAACAAACAGGTGCTGGACAGCACGCAGTGTGGATAATTCCACAGCAGATTTCACAATTTTATTGAAAAAAAAAAAATCAATTCACACTATCCTGGAACACACCAAGAAATGTAGGAAAATGTCAGTAACTAGATATAGGGCCAGAGACAACAAAATGTAGCAAATCTTTCCTCATGAGATATTCCCATGACAGAAAAACATCACATGAGCAGATATTCAGACTATGCTCAGAAAGTGCACTGACCACTAAATCTAAATTATCATCTTAACCATACAGAAATTATTCTCCATATTGCTAACAGCAGCCAAACACTTTTAGTGAAGGATAAAGAGACTTGATTTCTTCTTTCTCCTGGTTTTTGGGGGTTTTGTTTTGTTTTGTGGGGTTTTTTGTTTGTTCGTTGTTTTTCTCTTAGACTGGGGGCTGCTATTAGTTTCAGAAGGGTCAGCGTTACTGTTTCTTATCATCAACTGATAACCAGCATTTGAACACAGAGCTACTTTGTGATTTTCTGTCAATGTATCCTACAACCTGACCTTTTACACCATCTTCACAGGCAGACGTAGTGGGGCCAGAACAGTCACCAAAATACAGATTTGGGGGTGGCGGGGGGTGTGGAACAAAATCCTGAGAATTATGCTGAGAAAGCTCATGGCCAATTTAGAGTTTCTGTGCCTCCTCCTCTGGCCAGAATCACCTAGTCAGCAGTAAATTTGGATATTTGCCAACCACTTAATAGCTTTGCACAACTACTTGCCAGTATTAACATTCAGCCAAGAGCTCAAACATTTGTAATATTACCGAAAGCCTTTAAGGGAACTCCTTCCTTACAGCTGCCCTCCTCAAGTAACAGTGACAGCTAAGTGCAGAAATTATCAATTTGATTTTTAAAATTCTTCATGTTTTCCAAACTGTCTAAAGCTATTTAATACTAAATATGTCCCCAAACATCAACAAAGAGCAACAAAATAGAAGAAATAAGAGATGATGTAGAAGACAATGTTCCTACATTCTATATCAGGACTCACATTTCCTGTATTTTAAGACACCACAAAAGGAAAGAGATTCACAGAAAAAGTTCTGTTCCA
>NW_010291618.1:0-1093 GCF_000700745.2 Antrostomus carolinensis | reverse complement strand
TTCCAATTGAGGCAATTCTGGGATCCTGTGAAGAGCTTCACCATGGCCACCAGAGGGAAGCCACTGAGATAATCGCAGTGATTTCTTTCCAACAGCGACGATTACTCATTTAAATATCTAAATATCAGCTAAATCCAGAGATATAAAGACTCTTAAAGTACAAGATTAAGAACATTCAACTCTTCTTCACTCAACAACCGGAGCAGGAGGAGAGGAAACCACGTCTCAATCAGCTCCTCACACCTGGGTGCTTTATTTTGACACCCAGTTCCAGATGACCTGGATCTCATCCAGCACCTCGGGTGAGTGACCCCCACCCTTATTTCCACCTTCCCCACCCCCCCAATTCAGCCACGGCACCATTCAGCTCTTCAAACCCAAACTGGTCAAGTGACGTAGACTTAAACCCCATGAAACGCAACCCAACGAGGTTTTTTAAGCACGTGCTTAATTAGCTGCTTAGACATGAATGGAGCCATTATGTGAGGAGAAGGCTTTCCAGTAAAAAGGTGGCCTTAAAATCTCAGGATAGTGGTTTCTCACCTGGTCCAAATGTGGTTTTATAGCTTCAAAACCATTGAAAAATAGGATAAAGGTTGGAATTGTGCAATATTAGGAACGTCAATCAACTAGGCAGAAAATAGAGCTGTCGAAAAACCCAACCCAGGTGCTCCAGGAAGGTCATTTTAGCCAATTTTATAGCTTATTTTATTTTTATTCCTATTATTAACTAACAAAAAAACCCCCCAATCAAGCACAACAAACCACACTCATCAGCCACAACGGCGCTAAAAATCCTGGCGAGAAAAAAAACCAACACGACAAAGCACCAAAAAGCCAAATTTTGTCTTTTAAATAACACCAAGTTGCTCAAATCTTCTTTTTTTGGGGTTTTTTTTTTTTAATGTATGAATGACATAACTGAATTACTTCATGAGCTGCTACTTTAATTCCTAAGGGTGGAAAATTCCATCACTTCATTTAATGTGGGTGTAAAAAATTAATTAAATACACGCGAACGCGCTTTCTTCCTGCGAGCTTTCGTGATCTTAAAAATAATACATATTAAAAATAATAGATATTAAAAATAGTA
>NW_010291617.1:2979-3420 GCF_000700745.2 Antrostomus carolinensis | reverse complement strand
TGGGCAAAATTTCCTCCTCCCGGAGCTCCAGAGCAGTGAGGGAGAATTTTGATAAATTCAAGTTGCTTGGCAAATATAGTAGGGATTTGGTATTAATCCTACTTAACCCGCTGCGAAGATGCTGAGCTCCCGAGCCCCCCTCCTCCGTCCGGGACTGCGGCGGTGAACACTGAGCCTGCGCCGAGCCGGGCTTTCTCGCTGATGCAAAATTTCCTCCTCCCGGAGCTCCAGAGCAGTGAGGGAGAATTTTGATAAATTCAAGTTGCTTGGCAAATATAGTAGGGATTTGGTATTAATCCTACTTAACCCGCTGCGAAGATGCTGAGCTCCCGAGCCCCCCTCCTCCGTCCGGGACTGCGGCGGTGAACACTGAGCCTGCGCCGAGCCGGGCTTTCTCGCTGATGCTGCAGATACAACGCCGAGGGTTTCCCGCATCGGCGG
>NW_010291617.1:0-2903 GCF_000700745.2 Antrostomus carolinensis | reverse complement strand
GGAGAGCGCTCGCTCACTCCCCAGCGCCGATTCCACACGGCGTGACTCTGCCCCTCTGTGCCTCTGGACTCCCTAAGGAAAGAGATGGCAACCTTCCCTCCCTCCCACTCACCGCCCCAAATGACAAAGACACGCTGTGACCGTTGCTTTCAACCACCTCAACAAATCCGGCCGCTTTCCGCTCAAATGTGTAATCACGATGAAAGAGAGACATCTCACTACATCCGCCTGCGTGCGTCTTTATTCAAAATAACCATTTTAAACCAGGAATGCACACGCGCGCGCACAGAACCCGCAACAACTTGTTTTCCCACATGTGTTCACAGAAGGAGAGAGAGCAGCTGGATTCCTGCCCCCCACGCTGCGCACACACACACACACCGGTTCTCTTCCCATGGGCTGCCCCA
The DNA here is from genome assembly GCF_000700745.2 of Antrostomus carolinensis. NCBI lineage: Eukaryota > Metazoa > Chordata > Aves > Caprimulgiformes > Caprimulgidae > Antrostomus > Antrostomus carolinensis. The sequence goes on along the minus strand of NW_010291617.1, from coordinate 2,496 downwards.
TGCCCCAGGTCCTCCCTCTCCTGCCAGGCTAAAAGGGATTCTCCCTTTTTTCCCTCCGGGATCCGAATGGAGAGAACAGGAGCCAGGCATCACCCAGGGCGCAGGGGCACGCAAACGCCATAGGCGATTCAATGGCACAAAGTCAAAAGGAGGAGTGAACTAAGGACGCTAGAATAAACAAAGTTGTGCGGAGAGCTTTAACGTTGAAGTTTATTTTCCACTTATCCAGGTAGGTGACGCTACATTTTAGCAACCATCGAAGCAGCAAGTCTCTGTTCGGAAATAAATCTGTTACTTCTTACATGTATTTATTCTACTAACCCTCTCGCCCCCTTCCTGATTATCTTCTCCGAGGGATTTTTTTTTTTTTTTTTTTTCCCCCCCCCCCCCAGGAAACCCACAAACACGCTGAAAAGGCACATTCAAATCATGGTAATAGGAAGAACATGAACACAAAGACCAAATAGCTCAAACAGCACTGGGAAAACAGGACGAAAGTCTGAGATCTAAGGCAGCCCCCCTTCCTCCCTGGAGTTTTATGCACTTACAGTGACTACAGCTATTTCACAAAAGCACCGACACGGCAGGAGAAGGTGGGAATCTGTGCGAAAGGAGTTTTCTTACCAGCGTGATTCCACAAAATGCAGAGCCCCGAACGTGCACTAACGCTGCCTAAAAGAAAGGCGAATAAACATTTGCTTTAAAAATCGTTGCTCGGTTCACAGTCTACAGCGGAGGTGGGGGGGAAAGGGTTGGAGAGAATCACTATAGATCACAGGTTTGAGAAGGCAACAGCGGCAATACTCGGGCATGTAATGAGAACCGGTTTTGAGGACTGAACTGGTGTTTTGTGATGAGCAGCTATCCCACTTGCAGCACTACCAGCAGCAGAAACAGAGGGTAAGGCTGGGCTTTCTGGAGTGCAGCGCTTGACTCGTCCTCCCTCCTCCTCCACTTCCCTCCCTCCCTCTCTCCCTCCCTCCCTCTCTCCCTCTCGCTCGCTCTCTTTGCTCTCCCTCTTTCTCTCTCCCTCTCTCTCTCTGTGTATGTAGCGCAGGCGGCTGTGCTGCTGCAGCGTCAGGGAAGAGCTACCGAGAGAGCGAGGCTTCAGCAGCTCCCACCACTTTGGGCAAACTTGCCGGTTTACTGCTTCTGGTTTTTTTGTTGCCTTTTTTTTTTTTTTTTTTTTTTTTCCGAGTGGGAAGCTTCTCAGTTGCCATTCAACATTTTAAAGCACAAGCCGCTCTGCCGTGAAAGCGCCTGAGCCACACTTCTCTGAAAGACACAGGAGGGAATACACAATTGCAGATTTCACCCACCGTGGCGGTGCAGATCACAGGAAACAACCGATTGATATAATTTTATTTTCAAATAGAACTCTGTATTTTTTTTTTTTAATCATGTCGCGGATCTTTTCCCCTCCCCTTTGCCATTCCGCTTATATGGATGTAATTCAGAATCTGTTTTAATTCACGTGGGGGATCCAGTTACATCTTGTTCCGCTCCGGGTATATTTACGAGGGACCAATAATCGCCTTTGGACACATAGTTTTGTTGCTAACCTTTGAACTAAAAGGATCAAGTTCAGATCTGGTTACCTGCATTGGGACGGGAAGGAAGAGGAGAGAGAGAGAGAGAGAGAGAGAGAGAGAGAGACTGCAATCTCATTTGTGAATCGCTCTCAGTGCTGCAGATCCAGATTGCTATAACACATGCAGTGCAAATGCAGGTAAGGCACACACACAAACTGCGGATGCAAAACCAAACTTGGGACTGTTGTGTGTGTATGTTCATATCTACAGTCTTGCAAATTCTGGGTAAAAGGCTTCTGCAGTTTCTGTATCGTTGCTTTGTGACTAATGACCTTGCGCAGAGTTGTTAAAAAAAAAATCCACTCCGGAGAAAGAGCTGAACATTTTAGGCGATCTCTGAAGATGGATTTGGGTGCTTTTCTGCCAACCAAAGGGGATAATCTGTGGACTGCTCTGTAATACACGGGGTTCTCCTATCAATTGTGCAGCTACCGACATTATTGGGATTTTAATTTTTTTCTTTACCTTTTTAAATGATTTTTTTTTTAAGAACTGCCTATTACTAGAGGATTTGTAGTTTTCCCGAATACAAGCCCTTTCAATAAAGCAAATCACTTTTTTTTTTTCCTCCCGTGTGTGCAAAGAAGGGGAAGAATAAAGCTAATGCCTTGGTCGTAAACGGCTGAGAGAGAGAGAGAGAGAGAGAAGGAAAAGAGAAAGAGAGCGTGTGAATTGTAGTTAACTCTAGTGTCGAAGAAGGCGACCTGGGGTTGCTCCTGCTTTTATTGCAAACCTTGCAAAGTGATTACAGTAAAATCAGAGAGGAGGAGGAGAAGGGGGAGGAGGAGGAAAATCCCATCCTATCTACCGATATGAATCTTTAAAAAGCAAAATACGCTGTCCCGTGAACTGTAACTATATCGCAACTGGAAGCCAGGGAGAGCAGCAGAGGAGCCAGCAGCAG
>NW_010291616.1:0-2537 GCF_000700745.2 Antrostomus carolinensis | reverse complement strand
TGGCCCATGGATCCAGCCTGGCCAGATCCCCAAAGGTCTGCACACTCTGGAGGTCCAGTTCCTGCTACAAGAAGGGTGTCCAGCCCTTCATTATGTTGCTGCAGGGCTTCAGCATCACTTGGGGAATACATAAGGAAGAAGAATGGGTGTTTAAACTTGTTCCCTGATGCTCTTCCCACCTGGAGAAGCCCCATTTCAGCTTGGAAACAAGATCCTTGGAGTCCAGCACCGCTCATGCTCGCTGAAGGTTTCTCCATAAGATTAAAAATATAAAACCACAAGGTACAACGTGGCAGGTTCAGCCACAGATGGGACAAGCAGCAGCATGGGTCTGGCAGAAGAGGAAGCGGCCAACACGTGGGGGGGCGAAGAGGAGAAGAGCTGTAAGGCTACGTCTGGAAGATCTCCCCAAACCTGGTGCTGGTGCTTTCAGATCCTCGTTAAACTCATGTACAACTGGAAGCACCAGGAGAAAACAAACATAAAACTGATCTGTTTAATTAACACTGTGAGGTGAGAGCAGCTCTTGCACCTGCCTCTGGTAATTCTCAGTGCCCAGCGCTCCCCACAGCTGCCTCCTCGGGGGGCTGAGGGATTTCACCAGGCTCACCAGGAGAAGAAGACTTGTCTCCCCTTTTTCCTGTGCACAAGTACATCTGGAAAGGCAGAGAGATGAGCAGCAGAGCGGTGCTACCCCAAGCAACTCAAAGGCAAGGAAGAGTTAAAAATAAATCAGTATTTAGAAGAAGTTACTGGTCTTTCACAGATGTGGATTAGATAAAGTTGAGGTGGCAGCAGTTCCTCTACCATTTTGTTCCAGAAAGACAGCCCAGAGTGTTTTACAAGTCATGAATTATCCAAGTTCCCATGAAAACAACAACAAAAAACTCCTCAAAAAAAGCCAGAGCTAACAACAGGCTCCACAGAATGGCCACATAGGAGCCAGGTTAAGGAGTGCAGGTCCCAAGGGTGGAAAGCACCAGCTCTCCATCATGGTGATGCACCAGCACTAACACAAGAGCTTAATGCTCATGGGGAAGGACTGAACACCTGGACAAGAGTTGGGTTTGAACCATTTGGCTTTAGGGTGGGATCAAGCTCATGCACGATCACCAGCAAATTTTATCAGCATCTCCTTATAAGTGATGGATGTGCCCAACCCAGAAGATCTCCTGCTCCTTGAGCACCTTGCACAGTGCTTCTCAGACTGTTTCAGCCCAAACGAGACAGGATTGCTAGGGATGGAACTGGTTTGGGTTGGAAGGGACCTTAAAGATCATCCAGTTCCAACCCCCCTGCCAGCAGCAGGGACACCTTCCACTAGACCAGGTTGCTCACAGCCCAGTCCACCCTGACCTTGAACACTTCCAGGGAGGAGCAGCCACAGCTTCTCTGGCCAACCTGGGACACTGTCTCACCACCCTCACACCAAAGAATCTTTGCTTTCTTATCCAGCCTGTGCTCTTTGCAGACAGCTTTGACATCTTCTCTTTGACATCTGGGTGCACCATCTCCTACTGCAGCTTTCCTGGAGGCTTCCCTACAGGTAGGCTGGTTCCAAAGCATGGTCCATACATCTCCAGGCTGCCTTGTTACACACAGTCACCTTTGCAGAATCCACACTGAGACAATTTGCATCTGCTCCAACTTAGAAACCATGAAATGGCTTTCACATCTCACACTACATTCATCAAGGCTCTCCCCACACCCTCTCTTGCAGTAGGATAGAGACATCTCTAAGGCAGAGGTCCAGAGCTGTTGTTTGATCAAGATCTTGGACAAAATTGTTGCTGCCGTTCCTGGATTCCTCACCCAGGGCAGAAAAGAAGCAAGCAACAAGTTGAGGCAAAGACCCATCAGCACCCACCCTCTGAGGAGCAACCTCCTTTTGCTGGGAGAGGGCTGCTCCTGCTCAAATAGTTGAGCGTGTTGGAGCACGTCCTCCTTCCCGAGCAAGGAACTCAAGGAATGCCAAAAAACCAAACACCACAAGCCCCCAAAACTTGCTGGGGCAGCTGGTTTCTCAGCTTCTTGGAGGAGCATGGATGGGGAGAGATGTATTCCCAGGTGTTGAAGGAGGAGGGATGCAAGAGAAGCTCTTCAAACACAGGCAGGTTCCATGAGGTCATCTGGTCTCCCGTGCTGCTTTACCAGGCAGCTGAGCTCTTTCCAAGAGGACAAAAGCAACTTCACCATCAGTAAATACAACCAGGACAAAAGCCACACTTGGTCTGCAGCTCCTTAATCTCCTCACCCAGGAGCTGGTTGATGTGCAAACCCTGACCCTGCTATGCTCCTCTGCATGTTGGCACAAGAGCATGCTCTGCTCATGGTCTTCTGGGGTTTCTCCAATCTCTTTGGCTGGTGGTGGGTCAGAAATGATCTACCACCTTTGAGATCATTTGGTAGCATGATGACCACCTTGGTAGCATGATGACCTTGATGATACCTTGGTACCTTGATGACCACAGGACCTCAACATCTCCCTAGCTGGCCTCAAAACAGTACCAAGCAGGAAAGGGGGGAAAAAAGGGGGG
>NW_010291615.1:7893-13276 GCF_000700745.2 Antrostomus carolinensis | reverse complement strand
TTTCCAACCCAATCTATTCTATGATTCTGTTGTCTCTCTGACTTTTCTTTGAGCTATGTACTTTAACCATTCCCTCAGGTTATGTCAGAGAGATGTTTCTCAGGGGGTGTGCATGTTGGGCAGGCTGGTTAGGGTCTCACAGCCTCCTCCTGTCACTAAGGAGACCTGAGAAGTGGCACCTGCACCAACTGCCTTGGGCAGCCCACAGGGAGTGAGGGGATGTCAGTGAGGCGACAGCACATCCTCCTTCTCAGACTGCCTGTTCGGAGCCTCCCTTTGGTTCCAGCTCAGTAGGTATCAGCAGGAGCGATCTCCCCTCTGTGTGGCCTAAGGATGGCTGCGTGGTGTCCTTCATACCTTGGCATTGTCTCTCCTCCTCTTGCTGTAGCTTTGTGCTGTGCGCTGCTCTGGGCAGAGACCTAGTCAAAGGAGGCAACCTTTCCTTGAGCAGATCTCCTAAGGACATCTCTTTTTGCTGGTGGTGAATCCACCCATTCATCCCTCCCCATGTACAGTGCTACTGGACTCTTCTTCCCAGTGCACTATGTACGTGTGATTTATTTCTCCACAGCAAAATTCTTTGTTTCATGCTTCTGCAAACCAGCCTTGCCTCTGCACACACAGTAGCTCTGCTCGCAGGTAGGCTCTGCCCTGGCTGAGCTTTATTCCCACCATATGCACACACCTTCTGACTGTCTTGCCTTTTCGCTTGCTGTGGATTTTGGAAGAAGAATTTCCTCAGAACTCCTCTTTCTGCCCTCTTTCAGCATGTTCTGTGGTTTCTGTGCTGGTCTGCTGTGATACAGCCCTGCCTTCCTACCCAGCCTTGTAGCCTCTCTCATTCACGTGCTGTGGATGCTGCCCCATTCCAGCTGTTGCCTTCTACATTCAAGGAGGAACATTCTGGCAATTTCTTCCTCTCTTCTAAATTTCTGAGCCCATTACAACTTGAGTGAAGGATTCCCCTGTCCTCTGGAAGAGCACATTTAATTTGTGTGTCTCTGCACTGTGTATAAAAGCTTCTGCACAAGTTTCCTGCCCCTCTTGTTTCTCTTAAATCCAACATTTTTCAAAGTTTAATTTAATCTATGAATGCAATATTTTTAAAATCGGTGTAGCACAGTACAACAGCCTGCTTACTCTTCTCCACTTAACTTCTGAACCTCCTGCCTCTGATCTAGAGGTATTAAATAAAAAAATGTGGCTTTTATTCATCTTCCTTTTCAGGCTCCATCTGGCTCCTTGAAAAGCTGACAGTTTTGCTTGAATCTTTTCCAGCTGTCAGAAGTATTTTGGGGAGGCTGAGGTAGATTAGATTTTGTAGCTACTCTCCTTCACATTCTCCACCTGACACTTTTGTTTTTCCCACCTGTTTCCTTTTTCTGGGTTTAGACCCACACCTTCAGTATGGCACAGCATCACTGTCACCAGAAGGACTTTGCAATGCAATTAGGATGAGTCATTAATGTCACATAAGGAAAGATTTGCATGTTTCTCTTGGGCTGCTGCCACTAAAATGACAACAGCTGCTCTAAACCCAAACAACCTTTCAGCTGGAGCCTTACACTGTTTGGAATCCAAACCCCTCACAGATGGAGCTGCAAACAACAACCCCCTTCTATAAATCCATATATATGGATCCCTGCTAACCCCGGTCCTTTGGCTGGGCTCCTGTGAGTAAATACACATACATGAGGGAATAAGGCCAGTGACTGCAGGTTCACATTCAAAGAAGACTTGAGAAAAGCTTGACCTTTCATTCAAGGAAGGTGCTGTCAAGGCCTGCTCCCTCTTCCCAAACAGACATGTGGAGGGGGCTCTGGTGTTCATCCCCCTGTGTGGCAAAGGCTGCTGACATTTGGCTTCACCACCCCATGCACTGCAGGACAGTGAGGGGTGCACCCTGCCACCATGAAAACAGGAAGCGGTGAAAGGCTGAATCTTTTTTACAGCTCAGTTGACGATTGAGAAAATGAAGAGTTATCTGCTGTTCTTAACTAATAGCGAGTCTCTTGCTTCCTGTGTTACATAGATAATGCAGAAATAATCTTGTGAACCCCATTTCCTTGAAATCTCAATTCACAGCTTCCCCTTCTTACACTTATGTAAGCAGCTCTCAGGTCACACCCTATTTTGAAGTCGTGTCTTGGAAAATAAGAGATGCAGGAGATGTGGGCTGAGGGGAAGCAGGGATAACTCCCCTTTCGAGCTCTCGTATTTGTGGATTTGCAGTTGGTGTCTGTACAGCAACGATGGGAGGATAAAGTTCCAGAACAGGTGGAGAGGATAGTTACCCTGAATGGTCTCCTCTGCATCAACCAAGGTGCTGAGGGGCAGAACCTCTGTGTGCTGGCATCAAGGGAGCAGGCGTTGTGCACCCAGAAGGATGGACCGCAGAGACAGACAGCTCCGGCGGTGGGCCAGGGGCTTTGCAGCAGGAAGGACACCCTTAAGGATACCCTTGTGGGCTGGAGTAGCCAGGCTTGGTCCGAGTTTTTTTTCTTGCTAGGTGTTCAGAAGCATGCATGTTTTCTTCTCCAGTCTGGAGGATTTCTAAGCAAATTAAAGTAGTGGAGGATACAGGACAAGGGAGGGCTGGGCTCCCTGTGCTCTGAGCCAGGCAACTTGCAAAGGCAGATCTGCTGCCCTTCTCTTCTAATTAGAAAGTTAGTCACAGAACTACCTTTTGAGGGGAAAGCCCATCCCTGGGGCTCCTGTGCTTGTGCAGAGGTGCTTGGTGCTTGAGGGTTGGTGGGGAGTGTCTGCTCTGCTGATCCCTCAGAGCAGGGTTTGCCATCAGCAGCACCTCACTGCAGCCAGTTGCTAGAGCTCTCCTCTGCTCCCTGAATCCTCCTGTACCAGCATGGGGAATGGTTCCTCTTGGTGCCAGGACAACTGTCTGTGGCTGATTCCCCATCATCCTCCTCTGCGGCATCCCCTCACCTCCTTGGGGCAGAAGGGCAGCATGCAGGGATGTGGGAGGACTGGGGCATGGGCAGCTCGGCTGTCAGCCTGTGGTTTGCAGGAAAATGGGAAGAGGGAAGGTTTTCTTTGGATCTTGGCCCCTGGGTGTAACCAGCATAACTTAGATTTCAAATATTTTATTTCAGTTACTTTGATTGGCCAACCTGCTGGTGTCTCAAAGGGAAGCACTGAGTATCTGCTGGGCCTGTGCTGCACCAATTGCATGGCACTAGTGCAGCCACACTTCTGACAGGGGTTAAAAATCTATCTGGATGTGTTGCTCTTCTTTTTTGTCTGTTTTTGTCACCTTCTCTTTCCCAATTTCTTTCTGAGGAACACAGTGGTCACATAATTGTGAGTGCTATTGAGTGAGACCATTATAAGCATGGTGAAAGACAGCTATTTCTCTAAAAAAAACATGCGTGCTGTGAATTTTAAAGAGAGAAAACTTTAATTATCCTTGTTGTAGAAGGGACAACACTGAGGAAGTTTCTGGGAGCAGTAGGCAGAAGGGGCAGCCCCTTGCAGCAGAGAGGAGCCTGTCCTTGCTGGTGGAAGAGAACGGCAGGGCCTGGCTGCTCCCGTGGCACCAGCTGAGGAGGTGCTAGACCCAAATTGGCTGGTGATGCTATGATGTTGAAATGGTATTGAGTCAAACCCTATATTCCCTCTGCTGCTGGCAGAGGCTGAAAAGGAACAGCCATCAGCTTGGGGGATGCGGCTGCCTTGTGTAAATCCACTGCCATCTGTCTTGTACTCTTAATTGGCACCATACAGGCAGTGGACCACAATGGAGAGGTGGGTACCCCTGGTGGGGAAGGTGTTTGTGTTGCTTAGGTTTCTTTCATGGAATCATAGAATCATAGAATTGCCTGGTTGGAAAAGACCTCTGAGATCATCAAGTCCAACTGTACCTGTCCACTACTAAACCATATCTTTGAGCACCCCATCTACCTGTCTTAAACACCTCCAGAGATGGGGACTCAACCACCTCCCTAGGCAGCCTGTTCCAGTGCCTGAGAACCCTTTCAGTGAAGAAGTACTTCCTGACATCCAACCTGTACCTCCCCTGGGTAACTTAAGGCCATTGCCTCTTGTTCTATCACTAGTTATCTGGGAGAAAAGACACACACCTGCCTCCCTACACCCTCCTTTCAGGTAGTTGTAGACAGCAATTAGGTCTCCCCTCAGCCTCTTTTTCTCCAGACTAAACAACCCCAGTTCCCTCAGCCGCTCCTCAGAAGACTTGTTCTGCAGCCCCTTCACCAGCTTTGTTACCCTTTCCTATGGCCAGGCTAGGGCAGCAAGCACTAACGTAGCCACATGATGTTTCTTCTCAGAGATGCAGGAGTTGTGGGGTTGCCAGTCACTGGAGCAACAACAAACCTCTGCCCTTGGAATATTTTGGAAATTAGCCCCAAAAAGGTGCATCTTGATGTTAAATTATAGTAATGGACTGGCAAGCTGTCCTGACAGCCTCTATGCTGTGCTTCTAGTAAAAGAAATTCTAGATATTTTAGTAAATCACGAGGCTGCACGGGTCAGGGTGAGCATGGTCTCAGACCCCAGTTTGTCACATCAGGGCTTGTTTGGAGTTAATTCTGCTGTGATGCTACAAATGCAGCCAAGTGCCATGAGCATCAGCACTCCTGGAAAGTGCCTCTCCAGATACTGCTGAAGTAGGCACTATGTGAGCTCTTTTCCCTACTGTATTTTATCAACTGATTCAAAGTCCTTGTCATCTTATGCGTAGCATGGGTACAGGATGTGCTGTAATTGGCATTTCCAGCATCCTTACAACAACCTATTCTTGAACTTCTTCAGGAAGCCAACATCAAGACCAAACATGAAATAATTTTATTTGTTGATCTTAAAATTCCCTGAATAGCAGGCTCCAGAATCAGAATGGAGTATACTTCAGTTTACAAGGAAGCATCACAATATGAGAGACCAAAGACTGCTCACTACCCCACCAATGCTCTGGAAATCCTATAAAATGCAGAATCTGTGGCATGTTGCTGTGTTGAGCAATACCCACAGCTGAACTTCTCACATATGGGTGTGATTCAGCATGTGTAAGGGCCATAAAATCTGACCCTGAACTTCTACACTTGCAACTTGAAAATGCATTTAATTAGTTTGCAGATCCATTCAGGATCTGCAAGGTGTAAAGTGTGTTAAGGGTGTAGGTACATGTACAATAACTAAATGAGACCCAGGAGAACCACGGGGAAATTGCTAACTTTTAATGTGAACAACACATGGCAAAACCATCCTGCTGCCTCCGTGCTAGAGATGGTGGAAGAGCTATCCCTTTTCTAGCACAGCACTGCACAACATCATGTAGCTGATTACTTCAGAAAGAAATTTTACATTTTCATAAATTCAAAGCACTGTTCTGGATTTAAAGTAAAGAAGG
>NW_010291615.1:0-7859 GCF_000700745.2 Antrostomus carolinensis | reverse complement strand
ATTTGGACCTTTTAAAGTCAGTTGGTGTGCATGAGTTCACTGAAAAGGAAGATAAGCAAAGATTTATGTTCTTAAAGCTTATCTAATACATCCTTTAATTTCAGCCCTGCTGTAGTGAGTCAGAGAACTTGATCAATTGGCATGAGAACACCACACAGAGTATGCAAACCTGTGCAAAGCCCCTCATCACTGGCTCTCTCTGCTATGGACAATGAACTGGGAGAGGTGATGCCCCCTGGCAAGCAGAGCCAAAATCTTTGGTCCAACCCAAAGCCCTCCATCTATACACCAGGACTGCATGGTGGATATAAAATCACTCTATGGTGCAGATGAACCTGGAAATGGTTTCTGCTGAGGCCGCCTTTCTCTGTTCAGTGTGTGCCAAGTTTTGATCTATCTTTAGAGGTTTCTTAGACTTACCGGGTTGAGTAAGCTCAGATAAGCTCCTAATTCTTCAACTCTGCACATACATACACCAAGTAGAGTGCGAGGTAGCTATGCTGGATCCACTGTTTCTTAATTCTGGGCTGGAATATCTTCTCTATAGGAGGAGACTCATATATCCCCTTTCCATTTGTCTGAGACACTGAGGAGCGGTGAGAAGTTCTATGTTCTGATAAGAACTACTTGAAAATGTTTTGTTGAATTTATTTTTCAGTTAAAAAAGTTTTTTGCTGGGTGTTTTGTTTGTGGGTTTTTTTCCCCCTAACAAACTTAAGAAAAATATTTTTATTAAATTCCATCAACAAAAACAGTTCAAGTTGAGTGGTTTCCATGTTGGAGTTCTTGTATTTCATTAGAATGTTACGTTATCAGTAATGGTAGGTGCTGACAGGATTGGCTGAAGTGTCTGATCTCTTTTTCAGGGATCTGACTCTGGAGTGCCTTGTAATGAAAGTTTAGTGCACACAGTGTAATTACCATACAGTGACAATCAAACAGGATGATTCAGCCAGCCCCAGACAAAACTCATTTGATTTTTGAGCCATGCAGTTTGTTTGCATTTCACGGGGCACAAGAGAACAAAATTAAAACTTGCCTGTAAAAGCTGTTTCTGGCTCAGAATATTCCTCTGAAAAAGAAAAAAATGACCCTGCAAAACTTCTGACACGGTCACAGTGCCCTGAGGTGCTTTTATCTCTGACCCATGATGGTTTACAGAGTGGAGAGGCAAGGGGTTTGGTGCCATGCAATTCACCTTCATGTGGAGGACTGTTGCCTCCCCCTGCCCAAAAAAACCCATAAAACAAAACACTAAGAAACTCCACACAGAGCTCGACCACAGCCTGTGAAAGCTCTCTGCACACTAACGCAAAGTCAGGCAGATGTGGGCTGATTTTGCACAGAAGCCAACTAAGGGCCACTCTTGGGGTGGCTCTCCTTCTGCAGCAATAGACTGAGCGTGGCCTCAGCCATGGCTGGCTGGAGCAGGGAGAAGCACAAGTGACTGCAGAAATAAGTATGTTATTTGTCAAAGTCTGGATTACTGCAACGAAAGCAAAGTTTTGGGACTAGCGTAAACCAAAGTCTGACTGGGGACCGCTGATGGTCACATCTCAGGTGTGACAGCTGCACTGCCGTGTCTGCAAAGTGAAGGGCAACTCTTCTGCTTGAAGGAAAGCTTTGAAGGATGGTCACTGACCTCTGGTGACCCAAAGGGATGAATACTGATCATGCAGGCAACTGCAGTCTTCCTGCTAGTCTGAAAAAACAAGCATCCATGAGAAATAAAACAGAGCTCTGCAAGGAGGAGTCTCTTGCCCATAAGCCTGGGCTGGGGAATGCTGCTCTTGTCCAAGGAAACGCCTCTTGCTCATCCTTGACCCCCCACAATGTTGGCTGTGACCCAAGGAAGATGTCCTCCTCCTCCAGAACACTGATGGGGCTGCGGTACACCTCACCTCCAGGAAATGAGTTTGTGAAAAATTACCAGACCTCCCCCATCCCTTTCTGCTAGTAACGGCTACGCACAGAAAACCCTGATGACCTCCTGCTGTTACTGTGGTAGGCTTATGGCTTGCAGTGTAGGTGAGACTGGACTTTCTTCTAGAATGATGATATTGCTTTAGATGTTTAAGAGGTAATTGAATGATGTTTCAGTTGCATTTTGTACTTATCCGGCCTACAGACTGGTTTTTGGAGAACAGCAGGTTCTGTAGCAATAGCAAGGACCTCAAGTTCCCCTGCTGAGGGTTGTGTAACCTGCATGATATTTTTCTGCAGAAAAGGAGTTCTGTGTTTTCCTGGTTAAAAAGACTAACTTATCTTTTTTTAAACAAACTGAATAATAAGAAGGGGTGGGGGGAAAGAACTCATTCATGTAATCTGGTTCTGTTAAGCTTTAAAGTATATTAATTCCTCTCTTATCTCAATAATGCTCAATGTAATTTTCTTCCCTATTTTATAGTTGCAAAGAGCTGAAGACATTAGCAGAGTACACAATCGTGTTAGGATGCTGATCGCAAGAATCATTCTAGGTGTTAATTGTTCAGACTTGAACCTTCTCTCCTGTGTGAAGAAAACAAAGAAAACTGCTACCTGGAGTTGGATAGTCAGTATTTCTAGCTTGGCTGGAACAGAACACCTAAGGGAGTGGTGCGATTTTTCTCATCCGTGTGTTGCTGTGCATCATGATCTGGCTTTGGAACAACCTCCTCCTGTGCCAGTCTGCAAGGAGGTTGGAAGTGAGCGGGGCTGGGTTACCTGTGTCTGTGCATACTCTGCTCCACCCCACTGCTGTGCCTACGGGATTGCTGGAAAATAATAATCACAGCCCAGTGAGATTATGAAACAGCATACATGGGGTTGTGCTGCGCCCAGGGCACAGTGTGGGGCCCTGGCAGCAGAGAACTGATGTGGTCAGTCACCCTGACCACAGCCACACCTGAGCAAACCCCAGCTCCTGTGACCTGCCATGCTGGACTCTGCTCATACCATTTATTAGGGGCTGGATCTTGCCATAAATCCAACACCCTGCCAGACCCTGGTGAAACTCGGTGTCTGGGCAGAGCAAAGAGTGAATGCTGCCTTTAATACATTCCGGGTATTTAAACCTTTCTCCATGCTTTGACTCCTTCTGCTGTGTGCAGAAGCAAACCTGGACCGCTCCCAGTGGCAGGGTCAGTGGCAGGCAGCTGAACAGAGGAGCATCCCTAATGAGCTATGTCCCGGCTCAGGATCCGACCCCCTCTCCCCCCTCTGATGAAGGATGAAAGGAAGATGCAAGTTCACAGACTGCTGTACCATCCTAACCTCTCTACTTATGCAGATAGAAATTAGAGAATAAAACATCACCCACAGGCTGCTGGGATTTGTGCTGACCTATTCCCAGGCAGAATCCTGGCTCTGAGTGAGAGTTTGCTTTCTTCCATGTGTGGCAACTCAGTAACACAGAATTTTCCAGCAAAAAAGAATGGATCGGCCTTTTTTAGCACAGGCTGTGTGTGGAATTGCATTTGTAACATTGTCTGCAACTGCAATCTGAGACAATTGAACCTGCCTAATTGTTGCTGTGTGTATGTGCTGCACGTGTGCCAGCGGAGATTATACATCCTCCCTTCTTGTTGCTGTTGCTGCCTGGGGTCTGCCAGTTCTTTTCCAGTTAAATGTGTTATATTTTATTGAATAACAATGATCCAACACTAAGAAGAGATAAAGACAATGCAGGCACAATGAATCATGGGCTCTGGTAGACTTGCTCAGCCCCAGGAGACTGGAGCTGGCCAAGGGATGAAACACCATGGCTTAACTTTTGTTTTTCTTCACTTTTGCCTGGAAAGTGCACCCATGGGAATTCAGAAAACAAGACTCATCCTGCCTGCGCAAGAATCCAGGATCCTGAATGGGCTGGGAGGAGGAATGTGTCTAGGATGGCAAGGGGGCTGAGCAGCATCGTGCTCTGCTCTGACCAATGTCCCTTTCCAAGCAGAGGGCTGGCAGCCGCTGTGGCACAGGGAGGGCTGGCTGGGCACTGGTTTTACCAAAAAAGCCTTGGTGCGTGCAGTGCATGGCAGGCTGAACACGAGCCAGTAACAACACTCCCCTGGGAGAAGAGCAAATGAAATGAAGAACACGGACAGAAGTGCACATGTACGCACTCTGCAACCCCTTCCCTCTGCTCAGGGCAGGTAGGCTTTGGGACAGACTTCACTGAAAGATAAACCCTGACTGGAGAGGAACCAGAGATGGGCAGCAAGAAGGACCATAGAATGTGGAAACATGACTTATGAGGGCAGACTGAGCGAACTGGCATTGGTTAATCCAGAGGAAGGAAGACTAGGGAGACGAGTTAAGCCTTTAAGTACACAAAATACTACAACAGAGTAAATTGGTCTCCCACTGGAGACAGGGAAAATTACAATAAGATTTTTGAAAAGATATTGAGAGAAACTTTCCAATTGCAGGATAAATAAGCCCTGGAAAAGATATAGGTTGGGATTTCTCCATCAATAGATGTTTTTAAGACAGGCTAGACAAACCTTTGTCAAGAATGCAGGTTTGGTCAGCAAAGATGGGCACTATGGATTTTTGGGGTCATCTTGATTTCACTATTTTTTGTTTAGCTGGTTTCACTGGGCTGAAGCCAGAAGCTTCAGGAGAAAACTTCTGCCATCATACAGGGTGAAGCCATTCATGCACGTCCCAAGTGTGGTGGGACTTCCACGCAACTGGTCTGCCCAGCACACGTGGCTTCCCTGCGATTCAAGGACAGTCAGGTTAGGCAAACAAGGAGGTGGAAACTTTTTGTCCTAAAGCTATTGAAGGCTTCAATCAAAGAGTTAAGGGATTGAAGATGTGCCAAAATATTTTTGTGTGTGTGTGTGTACAAGCCACTCAAACCCACCTTTACAGGCTTCTCAGTAAAGGAGTCTTTGAGGAAGATTCCTTTTAACAGCCCCATAAAAGCATTATCTACTGTTCCTGAACTTCTAATATTAGCAGGCACAGAGCATCAATATTAATCCCTTCAGCGAGGAGCCGAGTGCTGGTCTGTATTGTTTCCAGCAATGCAGAGGTAAGTGTGCCCTCTCCCCACTGAGACAGTCATGGCTAGAAGTCGCATGAATATAGAGCCATGGGGGCAAAGCAGTCAGCCAGCAGCCTACAGACCTGCCTGCTTCCATCCACTAAAGCCACCAAGGGCACTGGAAGCCAAATCCGATGGAGAATCAGTAATGCTGGGACATGCAGCAGCAGCCGCTAGTGCTGGTACAAGAATCCCTAGACTGGCCTGGGATGTGGCTGGGACAGGACAAGAGCATGCTAGGACAAAAGCCTTCTTTCTCTGCTGTTCCTCTTTTGAGGCTGCCCACCTCTTTAGAGTGACAAATGGAGAGGCATGACTATGACTCCCAGTGCTTACCCTGTAACTGCTGCTCTTCTGCAGCATAGGAAAACATGACTTGGATGAAGATGCTGACACTGGCTTTGTTCTCCAGAAAGAAGCACTGCCGGAAGGTAGGAGTCATGAGCCTGAAAAAGCCAGCACAGCTCAGCACATCCCTTTGGAATTTGGATGCTTTTCCTCGCTCCCCCTGTGGTCTCCTCTGCCCCAGGGCCATGGCAAGGCAGGTGGGTGAGGCTCACCCTTCAGAGGCTCCTCGGCTCCAGCAAAGATTGCTTTCAGTTATCTGCAGATTTTGTAAGAGTTTCCAAAGGTAGGGGAAGGTTTCCCTCACCATGGGTGGTCCCTCTTCAGGCACCTTCATGGTCTGAAACCTTGGTACAGCAAGAGGGGAGGGATGAACAGTGTCAGGAGGCAAGAGTGGTTATAGTGGTTTGGGGATTTCTGTACCATCCAGGCAGCTCAATTTGTTGTTATGCTCTTTCCTGCAAGCAGCACAGTACAAGGGGAATCTGAGTTGGAGCTGAGGAACAGTGAGAAGGGGACTTCTGCAAGAGGGGAGTGGGTGGAAGGAGAGGCAGAAAGCGAATCCATGTGTTACTGACCGGGGGACCCTGAGGGGCGTGGGGCAGGAGGCTTTTGCCAGCTCCTTGGACTGACAGCAGGTACCTACCTCCATGCAGTCTAAGTGCAAAAGGACTGGGGAGATGCTCAGTGAAGGATCTCAGCCCAGGATAAGACCTTTCTGAGCAAACATCCACATAAACATACCACAATTAGTGGTAAATGTGGGCTGGCCAGCTGCCTGTCTCACATCCCTACTCAAGAGCCACACAAACTCCTCCTGCCTTTAGGTTCAGCATATATCATACAATTATAGAATTGTTTTGGTTGGAAAAGACCTTTAAGATCATTGAGTCCAACTCTGCCAAGTCCACCACTAAACCATGTCCCTAAGCACCACATCTACACGTCTTTTAAATACCTCCAGGGATGGTGACTCCACCACTTCCCTGGGCAGCCTGTTTCAATGCTTGACAATCCTTTAGGTGAATAAATTTTTCCAAATATCCAGTCTAAACCTCCCCTGGAGCAACCTGAGGCTATTTCCTCTTGTCCTATCACTTGTTACATAGGGTTTAACCAGTGTTTAAATGCTGAGCAGTGCCTTAAACCATTTTGCCTGTGCAGGAAAGTGTCTGTCTGCTGTGAAAGCCCAGCCCCAGTGCTCATGCTCCAAGAAAAGCACTCTTGGCCAAGGGTCCTGAAGAGCACGGGATGCCATACCGAAATCCAACCAGGACCAGAGCCCCGTGCCCCAGCCCTGCCCAAGCAGGCAGGCTCTGCCTCCCCACTTCTCCTGGGCAGTGCATCAAACCGCTTGCGGGGAGCACCTTACCTGACCCCTCTGCAGCCGGGGAGAGGCACCAGCAGCCAGCTGCATTGCACAGGAAAGCTGTGTCTGCCCCTTCTGTTCTCCCCTGGGCTCCTGGCTCAGGCTGGAACCGGTTGTAACGGGAGCACCTGGGAAGAGCACAGTGTTGCAATGTGAACCTGCATTCTGCAATAGCACTGACAGTTATTTATTTTCTGGAGGTTTATTTAAAAATACTTTGTATGTCCTTGCAGATGTTTCATGTCCTCTGATGTTGGAGAGAGCTGAGGAAGACCTCACTCCAGTGGGAGTGGCGATGTCCACACACACAGGGAATATCACCTGCTGCCGAGGTGGGAATAAGGCACAGCAAGATGCCAAGCTTGGACATAGATTTGTAGGTTATGACCCCAGACCACAAGCCCACTCCTTTCAAGGTGGAGAAACACGGATGCACCCCAGACGCAGTTTGCTTGCTCCTTCCCGTTGAGCAGCGGAAGCGCAGTAGCCAGGGTAGGTACAGCTTGCTCTGTCCCACAGCCCCGATTGCCCCCCAACGGGGAACGCTGCTGACTGAAGTGGCACGCTTGTTTTGGCTGGGGTGGTCAGGGTCTCTCTTGTTCCAGAACTGAAGCTTTTATGATAACACTAATGATGTTAGCCTGCCTGGGGTCTAATTAGCACACAACTTGGCAAATTGTTTTTGCACACACTGATCCCTGCTTGTGCTTGTACGTTTGACAGAGAAATAGAAGAGGTTGAAAGTGGTTAAAGCCTAAAACTAGGTTAAGCTTTTTTTCTTTTGCCATGCCCCAGGCAGCCCTCGGGCAGGCCCCCCCGCACCACCGGTACGCGTGGGCACCGCGGCTGGTCCTGCTGGGGCCGCGGGCGGGACGGCTCTCCCGGGGCAGCGGGGAAGTAAGGTGCTGGGGGGAGCGGCCTGCGTCTTGCTAACGCAGTATTGGTGTGTCTGCCTTGTCTGTTCCCAGTCGGGCTGTGCTAACTGAGGCGGATGGCAGCTTTGCCAGAGCCGGTCTCTGTTTAGAACAGGTACCATCGCTTTTTGTGCGTTTCCAGAAAAAACCTCCCCAAGGGCAGGCGGGCAGGCAGGGGGGTGTGTGCTCCCACCCAGGGGTCTCT
>NW_010291614.1:33648-34634 GCF_000700745.2 Antrostomus carolinensis | reverse complement strand
TGGCTGTGGGGAAACACAGCTCCTGCTTTTCCAAAGGTGCTGAACAGCTGCGTTTCCTCCTGGCCTTGAAACTGCCTGTCCTGCCCCTTTTATGGTCACATAATAAAAGCTGGGGAAGGGTGGAAAACCTTAAATTGCTTCCTTCTGAAGAATTAGCCTTAGGTTAAACACATGTAGTATTTTTTCATAATTATGTCTGTATAAATGGTAAGTATATCCACTGCTGAATGTCGCTGTGTGTCCTGTTCTTTAAATCTGGATTTCTTCTCATCTCACTGTTCCTTTTTAGAGAAGGTAAGGAAGAACCATGGAATTGTTTGGTTGGAAAAGACCTTTGAGATCAAGCCCAGCCATACCTGTCCACTATTAAACCATATCTCTGAGCTCCTCATCTATCCATCTTTTAAATACCTCCAGGGATGGTGACTCAACCACCTCCCTAGGCAGCCTGTTCCATTGCCTGAGAACCCTTCCAGTGAATAAATTTTTCCTGACATCTAAT
Organism: Antrostomus carolinensis; assembly: GCF_000700745.2. Lineage (NCBI taxonomy): Eukaryota > Metazoa > Chordata > Aves > Caprimulgiformes > Caprimulgidae > Antrostomus > Antrostomus carolinensis. Next base: position 34,132 of record NW_010291614.1, on the reverse strand, counting down.
CTGTACCTCCCTTGGTGCAACTTGAGGCCATTTCCTCTTGTTCTATCACTAGTTACCTAGGAGAAAAGACACACACCCACCTCGCTACACCCTCCTTTCAGGTAGCTGTAGACAGTGATAAGGTCTCCCCTCAGTTTCCTCTTCTTCAGGCTAAACAATCCCAGTTCCCTCAGCTGCTCCTCATCAAACTTGTTCTCCAGCCCCTTCACCAGCTTTGTTGCCCTTCTGTAAATAAACTGACAGAGTGTAGCACTGCTTACAGACACATAAGTAGGCCCCAAGTCTGCCCAACATATATTTGCTGGTACAGGGATTGGAAGCAGTTAAACTAGTGAGTCTGCTTCCAAATGACAACACTAGGAAGGAAGATTATTATATTTTTACTGTAGTTAAGGACTAGTAGCAGTCTCAGTGTACCTACAGGTATACTAGCAAAAGAATACTTTGCCTAGTGTAAGCTGTTAGGAAATTCATAGCTGTAGTA